>NW_026732593.1:0-145268 GCF_028476545.2 Physella acuta | reverse complement strand
TATATATATATATATATATATATATATATATATATATATATATATTCAATGTGCAGAACTGACCTGTCCGACCAAGATAGGAACCGCCATGATGACACTCATGGTCCAGATTAGTACCACAAACCGCCGTGCCATGCTCACCGTGCACGTGTACTTAGCTCGCATTGGGTGTAAGATCGCATAATACCTGAGGACAGCAAGAGGGACGGGTTTGAGCCTTCAGGTAAGTCGCCAGTCTATTGTCTAAATGGTTGGAACAATCAGGGTAAGGTAGGCCTACAGATAGACTCTAGTTTAAGCTATAGATTGATAAGATTTCTTTCTGTCGATAATATTTTAGATCGTTCTATCTGTTTTGAAAAATGGTGTTAATTACTATGATCATTAAATTTATGTAATTACCCCATCCCTAACATAACAAATCAAATTAACTCATTTAATTAGATCTTCTACTAATTATATAACGAGTTATAGATTTTTAAAAAATCAGAACTCGAGCAAAGTTTGTGTGTTAAAATCAATTAAACATCCTCATCACAATCAATCGACAACTAAACAAACACTGGTGTCTCATTACTTTTTCAAATCGTGTGGTTTCTTTTTTTTTTCTTGCGCGTGATTCTCTAATTGATTTGTTTTTGCCTATTAAAAACACGTTATGTAAGGTGTCAATTATGTAATAAGCGATTTTGCAATACCTTTATGTCTGACCACAATCTACGGTGTACATTTTAAAGAATGTGTGGAAGGCTGTGAAAGGATTTTAAAGCCTTAGTTTATGCTTACTATTATTTCATTTCTTATATTTAATTATTAATTATGTGACAGTCCAAAATTTAGCACACTGTTACGTCCCTGACATGTAGCGTCCCATGATTGTGTGTGTGTGTTGTGTGCTCGAACGACAGGTACTCTCTTTTGGTATACAGCTGTAGCCCTTGGTTGAGTGTGTTAACATGGAGTGAGAAGTGTTCACGTGATGTGTGTCAGTTGACGGGTGACTGTTACAGAGCGTATGCTAAGGTGTGTGGTTGTTGGTTGGCGTGTGTGGTTGAGAGAGGACGTGGACGAGTGTGTAAAGTATTGTGTACCGTAATTTGTATCGAAAACATTTATTATATTACTATATATATATATATATATATATATATATATATATATATATATATATATATATATATATATATATATATATATATAGACATTTTTATATTTTATACTGTTTTCTAGTATATTGTTAAAATCGTTGTATTGTACGCTATACTTTGTGTGGTCCTGTGTATTACAGTAAGTAGAAAAGCCCTACACAAAAACTCAAAACAAAAATAATTAACATACAATAATTTAGTAGCAATTTAGTAACACAACTGAGGAACAACTAAGAAACAACTCGCAACGCTCTTCTTTAATGTAATTTTTTTTATCCAGTCCAATATTTTTTTTTGGTTAGTTTCTCAACTTTCGTAGACTGCAATTATGTTCTGTTAATTAAGTTTATCATCTCTTTTTTTTTTAATTGCCTTGTCATTTGAGTTCTAGACAATTACGCTCAACACTAAAAAGAAACCAGAACGTTTCCATAGCAACGAGGCGCTTACTAGTGGGCGCGGTCACGACGTGAGAGATGGGTCTGGTCTGATCATTGTAAACTTAACACCAACAGATTACCATAATCTACAGTGGAAATTTCCTAATCTTAGGATTTACACTGACTCAGGGCATGTCTTATCTTAACTCTAAAGAAAGAGCTAACCCAAAAACATAACTTTCTCAAATAGGGGTTAAGTTCATAGAACTGCCGGCCGCCCCCCCCCCTCCATCAATAATAACAAAAAAAACCTAACGTTAACTTACCTTTCTAAGCTTAACCCTGTTAGGTTAAGCACCGAACATATAATGGTCAGGTTCTGCATGTAGTGGACAGACTTGCACAGCACCTCGCCATATTGCCAGGTGAAGGTGAAAAATCTGGCAAACTGGGGACAAAAATTTGGTTTGAAAATTCTGGCAAATGGGGACAAAAATTTGGTTTGAAAAAAACAAGCAAATTAGGACAAAAATTTGGTTTGAAAAATCTGGCAAACTGGGGACAAAAATTTGGTTTGAAAAAAACAAGCAAATTAGGACAAAAATTTGGTTTGAAAAATCTGGCAAACTGGGGACAAAAATTTGGTTTGAAAAATCTGGCAAACTGGGGACAAAAATTTGGTTTGAAAAATCTGGCAAACTGGGGACAAAAATTTGGTTTGAAAAAACTGGCAAAGTGGGACAAAAAATTGGTTTGAAAAATCTGGCAAACTGGGGATAAAAATTTGGTTTGAAAAACATGGCAAACACGCAAAAAAATGTATGCATATCTGGCAAACTGGGGACATAAACGTTTTTTATTTTTTTATTTGGCAAGATGGGGAAGCACAAAAAAAAACAATCTGGCAAACTGGGGGACATAATTTTTTCGTTGTTGAAAAGGCAAACACACAAAATGTGTACATTTGTGGCAAACAGGGGTAACATATTTTTTTTTGCTTTGTTTTTTTTTTTTTTTGAAAATCCTGGCAAACTGGAGACACAAAATTGTTTTTGATAAAATTTGGCAAACACACAAAAAATGTGTAAATATCTCGCAAACTGGTGACACCCATATAGGTAAAATATCTAGAAAATAGGCGACACAGGAATACGAGGTAGATGTGGGATACTGAAGATGGTAGAGGACGGAGGGGAATGGTTCAGTTGGTTAGCATGATTCTTGCGGCACCCCTAACGGCCTACCAGACTACAGTAGACAAGGACACGATTGTTTAGACAAATCAGATGACTTATCTAACCAACCAATTGACATATTTTTTAAAATTAGTGTGGTTCAGTGTTATACAATCAAGTTCACTAAAGTGAGAACAAATTACTTTTTTAAAGTCAGAGTTAAAGAAGACATTTTATGTATAACCACGGCAATCTTCAGCATTAAGAAAATAAAATAAACTAAAAATAAAAACTCAAAATTTGATTTCATGAAGTTTGCTTTTATCTCAATCAATGATGCTCAGATGAATAATCCTTTTGATACAGAAAAACATTGTCAAGTGAAGTAACAAACGAAATGCCATTCAAAAGAATCTGCAATTACTTTAATAGAAAATATAAATTCTCGAAAATCTATATGAAAGAGAATTACAAAATGGTTATTTACAAAACAAAATATCGAATTGAAAAGAAAAGAAAAAAAAATAGAAAAAATATTTTAAAAAAAGCAAATGATTGACACTAAAGCGCTGGTATTTTTTATTTTTGGAAAAAAATTGTCTAAGTTTGTTAACCGCTCTGACGGCAAAAACAAACTAGACAGATGTGTCTAATGGAGAATTTGATTAAAAGGCTCGTCTAAGTGCCGAAAAACAAAGCATCAAATGCCCATGCAACTAGGGGAAGGGGTCGTAATACAATTAGTATGGCGTCATCTTTAAAGACTAAACATTACTTAAAACTTAGGGGTCGGCGTGGTCGAGTCGGTAAAGCTCATGGTTGCTAAACCGAAACGTCTCGAGTTCGAACCCTCGGGCAGATGAGGCTCGTTAGCTTGGAACAGCCACTCTTCTAGGAGAGAAAACTCCAAAATTAAACAACTGCTGCCTTGTAGTTTGTTCTTGGTTGGACAAAGGCTATGGAAGCAAATCCAAAAAGAAAAGCAGGCTGAAATCGGAGTCAATGGCCTCAACGGCGCATAACCAGTTGACACGTACCGCTTAATTGTGTTAGAGGCGTGGTCGAGTCGGCAAAAAGCTCATGGTTGATAAATTCGAACAAAGTCTCGAGTTCAAACCCACTGGCAGATAAATCTCGACCCCCTTCAACACTAATAATTAAGAACGAAGAAGAAGAAGAAGACTTAAAACTTTGTTGCGCTCTACACACTTTGTAGCACCCTAAACACGATGACGCCCTAAACACGATGGCGCCCTACACACTTTGTAGCACCCTAAACACGGTGGCGCCCTACACACTTTGTAGAACCCTTAACACGATGACGCCCTAAACACGATGGCGCCCTACACACTTTGTAGCACCCTAAACACGGTGGCGCCCACTACAGACAGCAAGATATTACATGTTCCTATTACAACAAATCAACATGGACACCTATCCCTCTTCACCCTCTGCAGTATTAATGTAAGTTCAAGATACTTTGGGACGTGTTTCGTCATCTAAAACAGCTCACATCATAGTAAGACAGACACAGCTTTCAACATTTCTTTTTTTTTAAATCCGGAATAACACGATGGCGCCAGTTATCGTTGACAATGCATGCGGATAAGTCACCATTTAAGTCACCATCATGTACCATCATGTACCATCATGTACCTTCATGTACCATCATGTACCATCATGTACCATCATGTACCTTCATGTACCATCATGTACCATCATGTACCATCATGTACCATCGCGTACCATAATATACCATCACGTACCATCACGACATCACGTACAATTATGTACCATCATGTACCATCGTGCACCATCATGCACCATCATGTACCATTACGTACCATCATATACCATCATGTACAGCTATCAGATTTTGTGATGGTGGGTGGTAACAAAACAACAGGAAGTGACGACAGCAATTAGAAGTGATAGGTATCGTTAACCCGGGGCTCATTAAGGCAGCTGGGTCATGTTGACATAGTTAAGTGATTCGATGATCCAGAGGTCGATACACTGTCCACAGTCAATGGACGCAAGGTCTTGTACTCTAGGATAGTGTGGTAACGTATGGGTCATGTTGACATAGTTAAGTGATTCGATGATCCAGAGGTCGATACACTGTCCACAGTCAATGGACGCAAGGTCTTGTACTCTAGGATAGTGTGGTAATGTATGTGTGTGTGAGTTAGAGTTACGATAGAGTGTGTATGTGTGTAAGCACTGGCGTATACGTGTGTATAAGTGAGAGTTATTCTAGTTTGTATGAATGAGATGTGTGTGTAATGATTTTAAAAGAATAGCTGATACAACGCGGTTTTTTTTTTTTTTTTTTTTTTTTTTTGCATTTGTGTGAATGCATCTGTTGATATTCTTTTTGTGCTATTCCATTGTATATGTATGTATGTTGGTTTACTATGTATTTTGAACTAGGTGTGTGTGCGCTTTACTAACTTAACATAGTAGAATCGCACATTTATGTATGTGATAATAGTGGCGTGATATTGATTTCTCAAAGCCCAATATCAAGAAGCTTTAAATGTATTGAAACTGATAGTTCGACAATGCGAGGGGATTAATAACCGGAAATATTAGAATCCTATCCTACATTACAAGACTGGAAATATTAGAAACCTATCCTATATTACAAGACCGGAAATATTAGAATCCTATCCTACATTACAAGACCGGAAATATTAGAAACCTATCCTACATTACAAGACCGGAAATATTAGAATCCTATCCTACATTACAAGACCGGAACTATTAGAATCCTATCCTACATTACACCGGATATATTAGAAACCTATCCTACATTACACCGGAAATATTAGAAACCTATCCTACAAGACCGTAAATATTAGAAACCTATCCTACATTACACCGGAAATATTAGAATCCTATCCTACATTACAAGACCGGAAATATTTGAATCCTATCCTACATTATAAGACCGGAAATATTAGAAACCTATCCTACATTACAGGACCGGAAATATTAGAAACCTATCCTACATTACAGGACTGGAAATATTAGAAACCTATCCTACATTACAGGACCGGAAATATTAGAAACCTATCCTACATTAACTAGACTTCCAGTAAAATAAAATACTTCTACTACATAATACTACATGTCAGTGGCGTAGCCAGGATCGTCTCAAGGGGGGGGGTCCAATTTTTACCCGGGGAAAAACTTTCGATTTGCACCCCCCCCCCCCCCCTCAAACTTTCGATTTGCACCCCCCCCCCTCAAACTTTCGATTTGCACCCCCCCTCAAACTTTCGATTTGCACCCCCCCTCATACTTTTTCTATATACCGAGGGGTCTATGGGGGGTTATGACCCCCCCTAACCCCCCCTGCCTACGCCACTGCTACATGTAGTAAAATTTCAAACAAAGTATTTCTAGATTAGGTTTATAAAATGGCAAATAAAACTGTGCTAATCTGAGATTATCAGTTTAGACAAAATCAATTCGAACTTTCGTTTCCTTGTAAGCAGTGGCGTAGCGAAGGCAGGGGGCGGGGGGTGCGGACCGCACCGTGTGACACCATTTAGGGGGGGCAACACCAAGGCAAAAAATAGCAAAATATATAGAAAAAAATGATAATTCCACTGAATTTAGTGATTAATTAGAGTGTTAAAAAGTCTTTTAAGAGCAAATTTGACAAATCTCGACAAGGGTGGAGGGGGGGGGGGGGTGGTGCAAATCGAAAATTGAAAGTTTGTCCCCGGGCACGGGGGAGGGTCGCTACGCCTCTGGGGGGTGACACCATTAAGTGCCGCACCGGGTGACACCCGACCTCGCTACGCCACTGCTTGTAAGAAATGAATAAATAAACTTAAACACAATGACATGAATCCAGACGAATCCTTGCTTGGGGTCCTTTCTAGCGATCTGTGTGACAAATGTCAAATAAAAGTGCAGGAAAAATGTTCTGTATCGCATTTATAAAAAGTTCAAATTCGATCCCGTCTTGTTGAGAAAGGTTGAAACGACATCGTTCTGTCAGCAACTAGAGTTTATTTCTGGAATCTGAAGATCATTCGTGTCATTTTCTTGTATTTTATCGGTGTAGACTTGTGTGAATATATTGTGTGTTACGTGTGTTGATGTGTGTCATTCTCATGTGTTTTATGAGTGTAAATGTGTGTCATTCTCATGTGTTTTATGTGTGTAAATGTGTGTCATTCTCATGTGTTTTATATGTGTAGGTGTGTGTCACTATCTTGTGTTTATGTGTGTATATTTGTCACTGTCATGTATTTTATGTGTGTAGATTTGTGTGAATATCTTGAATTTTATGTGTAGATGTATGCTTTGTGTGTCTCTATCTTGTATCTTTATATGTGTAGTTGTGTGTAGCTCCCTTGAGCTTTATGTGTCTTTATCTTATATCTTTATATGTGTAGATGTGTGACACTGTCTTGTGTTTATATGTGCTGATATGTGTCACTATCTTGTGTCTTATGTGTGTCACCCTGTATACACACGTTACCGACCGGCAAAAAATGACTCGAGTTAGGAACAATACATACTAACCCCACTCATTGTACTATTGTGTTTGACGAGTTTGTGGATAAAAGTTCGTACTGTTTCATGGCTTAATGCTGTGTGGGTGAATGAATACATGTTCATACTGTTACATGTGGTGAATGCTGTGTGAATGAGTGAAAATAAGTTCATAATGTTACATGTGGTGAATGCTGTGTGAATGAGTGAAAATAAGTTCATAATGTTGCATGTGTTGAATGGTGTGTGGATGTCTCCAAACACTAGATAAAATAAGCCGATAGCTTCGTTGAGTCTCTGTATGGAATGTTTTATGTCGTCTTCCTATTCTTTGCGCTCTCCCAAAGTTCTATGATCTCTTCTAAACGTGTGTCGTAACATTGATATTTCTTTGAGATGGTGTGATCTGGATCTTGGCATGTTCTCACTACTGAAGAAACGACACACGCTAATGAGAACAGGCTTAAGAAACGGACCACGTGGTTTTAATTGGTCCTAATTCTTCTTCAATGTTTTCCTGAACTGCTGAATTTTTAATGCTGATCTGGGCGAGTTTTTAGATGTTCAAGTATTAAAGTTTTCCAGGTTGTTTTTTAAAGAATTTTTTTTTTATACCGAGACTGAGAAAAAACAAGTTATAATGAGACCATGATAAAAATCTATTTATAATGAGACCATGAAGAGAAAAAAATCTATTTATAATGAGACAATGAGAAAAAAAGCTATTTATAATGAGACCATGAAGAAAAAAACTATAATGAAGCCATGAAGAAAAAAAACAACTATTTATAATGAGACCATAAAGGGAAAAAACTATGAGACCATGAAGAAAAAAGCTATTTATAATGAGACCATGAAGAAAAAAAACTATTTATAATGAGACCATGAAGGAAAAAAATCTATTTATAATGAGACCATGAAGAAAAAAAACAACTATTCATAATGAGACCATGAAGGGAAAAATCTATTTATAATGAGACCATGAGAAAAAAATCACTTGGTACGCAGAGAACAACTGGAGTTAATGAGAGTAACGGAACCTGGTTTGGCCAATGTTGCTGTGTACACTATTCGAAGTGTCGCACTCTAGGGTACCGTACGATCTTAGGGTACTGCAGGTTAGGGTACCGATGAGTCTTAGGGTACCGTTGGGTCTTAGGGTACCGTTGGGTCTTAGGATACCGTTGGGTCTTAGGGTACCATTAGGTCTTAGGGTACCGTTGATATTTGAGTGTTAATAAGTAGAGGGCTCGTGTTCTATGGTGGTTATGTGTAGGTTATTTTGTTTGATGTTTGTAAAAAAAAAGTAAACTTGCCCTGTCGGATCCGTGTGGTCAGTTCTATGCCCAGCCGCCTTTACTTTCCCTAACATGAGCCAGGTACCATCAAAGCTATGCCCAGCTGCCTTTACTTTCTTTAATGTTAGTCAGGTATCATCAAAGCAGGTAGACTTCCGATGAACTATAACCTGGGATACAAACTCGAGACTCTCTGGTTGGTAGTCTGCGCTCTACAGTCAGACCACGCCATACCATTTTTATTGCTGGTGTTTCCAAGATACGTGACAGTGTTTTCTTTTGTTGATAAAGTTGGCTGATATTTTAAAAACAAGTGCGCAGCGTTAAAGACGCGTGGGATGAAGGGAAAACCAAACAGCTTTAGAAAACCCGTCCGTTGCCATGGTTACTTCGTAACGAGATGATAATAGCCAGAAAGAAAATAATAGCCAGGAATTTAAATGTTAATTCCTGTTTGATTGTCGTGACTAGGGTAGGTGACATGATGATACTCACACTTCCGGTTGGTGCGACACACAATGATACTCACACTTCCGGTTGGTGTGACACACAATGATACTCACACTTCCGGTTGGTGTGACACACGATGATACTCACACTTCCGGTTTGTGTGACACACGATGATACTCACACTTCCGGTTGGTGCGACACACAATGATACTCACATTTCCGGTTGTTGCGACACACGATTATACTCAAACTTCCGGTTGGTGCGACACACGATGATACTCACACTTCCGGTTTGTGTGTGTACACAAGTTGAGTACATGTCAGTGATGGTGGGAGAGTATACGAGATGGTCAAGCTGGTACACAGGCGGTTCGAGTGGCCTTGAGATGGTCAAACTTTTATACAAAAGGTCAGGGACGGTCAATCTGGCATGGAGACGGTGCTCCAATGAGTACTGTTATCCTTGATAAATCCTGCAGTTTGGTTAACTTGTTTTGTTTTACAATTATCGATGTATTTGGAGTAAGTAGTAATCGAATTGAATCAAACTAATCAATATTAGGAAAATGAAGCAACGACGATATAATGGAAGGGAGGGCGTGTGGATTAGGGAGGGGGGATGGAGACAATAGTGGTTCCAATTAAAAAACACACGTTTTGTTGGGGGTGGGGAGTTGGCACTGCATTCCGAAGCACGCCACTTCCCCCCCCCCCCCCCCCCCCACCGACTAACTAGAAATACATTTAAATTATACAGGAAATAAATCATATAACGAATGTCCGTGCTTTTCCCTTAAACTTAAGTGTACCCCCAACAAAGATTTCAAGTGCATCCAACGCCCCCCCCCCCACACCCGAATGGAAAAAAAATGTATGTGGAAAAAACGCTGAAATTAAATTTCTGACAAAAATATAATATAAAACACAATTAACCTCATCATTTTTCTTAATCTAAGCCGGTCTCTTAACGGACACTTAGTGAACACATTCAAAATATTCTCAAGAACTACCCCCTTGTTACTGACGCATACACCCACCACCAGTCTGCCAGTTTTAGAACCCCTGCCTCTTTTATCTAATTCACGGATGACACACAACATCACACAGTTTTCTGTTTGATCACGTTGTGACTTAGTCGAAAAGATTCTAATTTCAGTCCTGGATTATTTCCGTCATAAAATTGCACACACCATGTCGCCACGTGACTAAAAAAAACCGGACGTACACATTTAGTGAGCCATTTCCGTTTCCTTTAACTCTGCCAGAAATATGGCGTGGTTTGTTGACCGTACTTGGGTCACCAGTCAGTTGTCTATTAAAGTATAATTTAACATTCGTTTTAACTATTTATTTATTATTACTGATAACTAAATTACAATTTTTAATATACTTTATATCCTAATATATAAATCCCCACGTTCGCACATCTCTCTCTCTCTCTCTCTCTGTCTGTCCGCAAAATATTTTCGCCGGACATCACGTCAGAATCGGCAGCGATATATGAAGAACTTTTTACGGACTTTTGTTGAAAATAATATGTTAGATGTTTTAAATGTATAACCACAATTTTAGTTAAAGAAGAAAAATAAAAATTAAAGGCGTATTCGAATGTAGAGAAACAGTATTATTTATGCAACCGGAAAAGCATTAATATATGTGAAAAAGAACGCATAAAACTGTGACGTCACTATTGCTCATACATTAACTAATGACGTCATCTGCCGTGTTTAGAATGAAAAGAAATGAACTATTTCATTCAAATTTGATTTAGATCTACGTACACTATGAAATGTATACAATACAATTTTTCCGGCCTAAACTCATAAAATTTATTTTATGTATTTGGATTCTAGATCTAGAGATTCTAGATCTAGACTAAATCTAAATCTAAATCCACGCAATAACTAGATCTAGACGTAGACGCTAAGATTTAGATTTAGACTCTAACTTCTCTAAAATCAATTCCAAAAATAAATTTCTATATTAGGACTAAACTATTTCAAGACTTATTTATTTTATACAAAATCTTTGTTATGAACTGGCTAATTTGGGATAAAAAATTAATTTGAAAGAATAGGCATATTCGCGTAAGTTAAGATTTTAAAATACGTGTTTCATTCTCCGTATTTTATAAGGTGCCTAAATAGCGGAGATGTTAGTGTACATTAAACCACGCAGGTGGTGCGGGTTCGAGACACAGCAAGTCAACTTGGTTAATGTATTCTTTTTTATTATGCTCGGGCTAAACTTAAAAAAAAATTCTTTTAGGAATCTAGCTCGAGATCTAGATTGTCGGGTGTCCGATAGGGCACTTCCCGGCGCCGCAGGCGCTTCAAATTTGGCATGATCTTGCCTTGGTGCGACAGAACACGGGGGCCGGTTGGCCGAAAAGTCTACGATGTGGGGGTCAAAACTGACCTCGACTGACCGGTACCTTATATGAGCTATAAATCGAAAAAAAATGTCCACGGAGGAACCTCTTCATAACTCTTGAGGTCGTAGACCGACCTTCGGGCGAATTAATTAAGCATTCAAATTCTCAATGTTTTCGAAAGCCTAAGCGAAGCTGGGCAGCATGCCTAGTAAGTTTAATAAGCGAAAATATTAGCGCTAGACCAGCTGAAGTGGGTTGTTAACTCCGGTACAAGTTTTTAAAAAGTTACATAGTAGGGAATATTTATTTCGATGTAACTTTGATAAGGTAAACCATCGTGTGTTTTTATTATCAAATCTATTTTTGGAATCTTGGTAGCTATGACAACAGCGGCCATCTTGCAAAATCAACCCACTCGTATAAATCAGAAAATTTCAAAACGTATCTTTTTTTTAAACGCGTGTAGGTTGAAATCAAAACAAAAATTAGGTTAATTAAATTGTGAGTTATGAGAAAGGAATTGCTTGCTAGGGAAAAAAAATCCACTATAGATTTTATCTAAATCTTTATATTTAGGTCATCTATAATAATAAAATAGATCTTTTGCCCTTATCCCTCTTGTGTAGATCTTCTTTTGTAAAATATCAAACTCCTACATGCCACTAACTCTAAACCTCCCGCCCCCCCCCCCCCCCCCATCGCATCCCTACACACATTTACTTGTAGCATCAATAATTCACTCGTTAAGATTAGCTAAGATGGCACATGATCGTGACGTCAGGTCACGTGGGACGATGTGCCAGATCAAATTAAAAAGTTGAAAATATTTATTTTGTAAACACATCCTGTTATGAAATAATTTGGGACGGCGTGACCTATCGGTAAGTCGCGAGTTCGAATCCGAGTTCAAAGAACCCTAAGTCCACCCAGCTCTGATGGTTACTTAACTCACATTAAGAAAAAAAGGCGGCTTGGTATAGCGCTGACCACACTATCCCTTCATATGCCGAGGTCTCTTAAACAGATAAACTCTACTTCATCCGCCCCACGTGTCCTGCGCACGAAGATGTTGAGATGATTATGACGTAAAATGACAAAGAAAACAACTATCACTTTCTTAAACCTACTCTTGTTGCATTTAATTATGGACTTGCCTAATAAAATCACGGAAATGTACCATTGTTCGTAGCTTTTATATTTAAAAAATCATAGAGCTGTTAAAATACTTCAAACGTGTGTGTGTCTTCCAAATGTATCACTTAACATTGTTTAGTTCATTAGTTGTGCCTTCCGCTTTCATCTTTGATAGACTATTATGTCTTTCACCCTTGACGTCTATAGCTAACTGAAAAAACTAGTCTTTAGTGTATATTTGTATGCATCTCTCACTTATTGTTACACTTGCTATGTGTCATTCATCTAGTGTGTCTTTACATTCAAAATGTCAAGGGGTATTGGACTATTCATACAAGTCCCATTGGCCTTGAAGTTACAGCAACAAAGAATAAGTTTCGTTGAACTGAACTATAAGTTTCGTTGAAATGAACTATATCTGTTTCGTTGTATTGAACTATATCTGTTTCGTTGAACTGAACTATAAGTTTCGTTGAAATGAACTATATCAGTTTCGTTGTATTGAACTATATCTGTTTCGTTGAACTGAACTATATCAGTTTCCCTGAACTGAACTATATCAGTTTCGTCGAACTGAATTAACTCGAGCTATACTTCACTAAGTCTCACTAAAATTCACTAAAATCATCATATTTCGCTTGTTAATACCGAAGCGCACTAAAATCACCACAACCAAATTCTAACACATTTCTCTTAGAGTCACTATACCACTATCTCTCACCATTTCACTAAGTCTCACCCCTCTTTACTAAACTACATTTCACTAAGCATCACAATATTTTTACCTATTAACCTAGCGGAAACATATTTCATCAAGTCTCACCCCTAATATCCTCTCACCGTTTCTTCACAAACAAGACCTTATTCCACTCTCACAATAATTTAAAAATAAATAAATGTAACAGCCAAAATTGTGATATTAAAAACCCTTTAAAAGCTAAAACACAAACAATTTCCTGACCAAGTCCCCATATTTGCATAGCTGGATCTAAAAATAGAACGCGACTAATTAAACCCATTTCACCAGCCTCGGTTGGGGATGAAGACTGTGTGTGTGTCAGTATGTTGGAAGGGTGGGGAGCCTTTCTGTTCTGTCGCCACCCATAGGGTTAGCAGTGGATTAGAGTTAGGATTAGGATTAGGATAAGATAATGGTGTATTACTTTGATTACGTTTAGGAACGATGACATTTTTGTCTCAGCTTGAAGGCTTTTGAGTTTAGGTTTAAGTTAGATTTGAAAGTTTTTAAGACAGGTTCGGATGGGACGGCGTGGCCGAGTGGTTGATAGGTTTTTTTAAATAAATTAATACGACATGCATTTTGTATAAGGAGGGGTTGTTATGGTGGTGCTTTTGTAAACGGGGGCCGCTATGAAGATGCTTGTTTAAAAAGTGGTCGCTATGAAAATTCTTATATAAGAGTAGTCGCTATGGCAATGACTATGTAAAAGGGGGTCGTAGTAGTGTTTTATTTTAGAGGGGGTCACTAATGTAAGTGCTTGTGTAAGAGGGGTCGCCATGTACCGAGAAGTGCTGTCAAAATCTAGTTCCTGACTTTATAAATTGGGGTGACCAACCTTGACCCCCCCCTACCACCCATAGACCCACCCCCCCCCCCTACCACCCATAGACCCCCCTCCCACCTACCACCCATAGACCCCCCTCCCTACCACCCATAGACCCCCCTCCCCCCTATCACTCATAGACCCCCCCCCCCCTCCCTACCACCCATAGACCCCCCTCCCTACCACCCATAGACCCCCCTCCCTACCACCCATAACCCCCCTCCCCTACCACCCATAGACCCAACATGTCTACCAAAGGTTGCCGCCCCTTCCCTCAGCCTCCATTAACTCACGATTACGTCACGTGACACAAATAGAAAAAAATTTGAGCCGTGTTTTTACTGGGTGATCATTCCATAAGCTGGTCGATTTGACAGTTTAATACCCTGGAATGAATTTATTCCAATAACCGACAGGTCGGTCTAAACCCCGAAAGATTGATGACAACACGGACAGACACATCTTAAGCAGGCTGTTAAAAAAAAGAAAGACAACAGTAAAGGTAATAAATGCAACATAGTGCGAGAATCAAAGCTCTCATAATGACGAGGAAGAGAATAATGCTTATAGAATAAGAAAATAATTGAAGGATATCTAATATTTTTTAAACGGACTAAGAAGAGTTTTTTAAAAATTGTAAACATCGATTCCGTGAGTGTTGTTGATGCGTTGCCATGGTAACGTTTAGAAACCATGTGTCGTTAAGGGAGATCGTGTACAGTGTAGGAGATAAGTGTTGTGTGTGGTGGTGGGAGGGTGTGGGTGGGGCGTGTGGCGGGGTGTGGGTTGGATAGTGTGGGGTAGTAGGGTGGAGTGTGTGTGGTGGGGTGTGTGGTGGGGTGTGTGGTGGGGTGTGGGTTGGATAGTGTGGAGTAGTAGGGTGCGTGTGTGTGGTGTGATGTGATGTGTGTGGGTTGGATAGTGTGGAGTAGTAGGGTGGGTGTGTGTGGTGTGATGTGATGTGTGTGGGTTGGATAATGTGGGGTAGTAGGGTGGGTGTGTGTGGTGTGATGTGATGTGATGTGTGTGGGTTGGATAATGTGGGGTAGTAGGGTGGGTGTGTGTGGTGTGATATGTGTGGGTTGGATAGTGTGGGGTTAGTAGGGTTTGGTGTGTGGTGGAGCGTGGGCTGGGTAGTGGTGGGTGAAGGTAGAGTGTGTGTTGGGATAGTAGTTTGGGGGTGTGGTTTGGGTAGTGGGGTGTAGTAGGATAGGATGTGTGGGGAGGGGAGGGGCATGGGCTGTGTAGTTATGGGCAGTTGGATTAGGTGTGAAGGTCCGACCAGCCCATCTAAACGAACGCTATGACCAGTTCTGTTAAGATATGCCTAATACGAATCTGAATGTCTAAATCTAAAAATCTAAAAAAAAAGTTTTAGATTAAATTAAGAAAAAAAAATACAATGATCAGCAATAAAAACTATCTCAAGAAACAATTTGATCAATGTGTTTGTTTGTTCATGTTTTTGTTACAGGAAAGGAAAGGAACGAGATGATCCCCATGACAATTGGATTGATTAGAAGCTGTGTTATTCTCATTTGGGCATGTTGTTGATTTTAATATCGTGTCCCTAAAATAATAGTCAAATCTCAATGCGATGTGAGGAAGAAACAAAAAAGGATTACAATTTTTTTGGAGTCTAAGATGGAAGTGTTTACGGTATTTCCTTGTTGACACAGGCAAATTTGATTACATTTAAATTAAATGAAAATATTTTCCTGAGTTATTTGAAACATCTGGATTATTAACTCCAAAGTTCGGGCTTTATGTAGAAATAAAATATTCATTTTCTTGTCTTTAAGCCTATGTGTAGTCTATAGCTGACTATTGTTTTACTTCAAGGAACTAATAAGCGTGTTTATGTATCAACCAAAGATGAATAACGTACTTCTGAAAAAGAATAACTATAGTTGTTTACAATCAGAATGGAACAGCTAATTCTCATGAAACTTGTTTTTGCAAATACTTGTAAAGAGGCGTGCGAGCAATAAAGCGACCTAACCCATACCTTATTATTACGCTAAACAAAAATTTTAATGAAAATAAATAGTAGCTTATTCAAAAATGTAATGTTTTGGAGGGCAAAAACAATAGTTTAATTGAATTAAATAAACTGCTATTTTAAATTGTACAAACTGATGCAAATCTCGTTTTTATATAAACTACGCTTTTACGAACTTCACGGTGTAGATTTGTGAATATAATATATTTAATTCTAATTGTTGACACAGTTTTTGGTAAAAACAAAGGAGAATAAGCTACTATATTAAATAATAAAGAAATTATTGATCTGATTAAATTTGAAAATTACAATTAAATGTGTGTGTAGGCTTATACTGATCAATGTTATGAGAGTAGTTATTTCCCCTTCTGTTGTTAGCATGTCTAAATTTAAAAAAAAATTAACTAGCGGCTAAACGAATAGGTAAGTAAATTGCTCGAAAAGTGGTGTGTGTACAATTTAAAATGTGTTTTTATTGATTAAAAAAAAGATTTCTGCATTACGCATTTGGTTGGGGTCGTTGAGTGATTTTTTTTATATACGACACAATGGCAGCAATTTATGTACTTAACTACCTGATGCATGACTTAGAAAGCATGGAGAATAACGATATGTACGCTGTACCATTTGAAACCTGACAGTCCATGGGGCAGGTGGAATAGAGTTAACTTTTTTTCAGTGACTTAAGCATATGAAGAGATAGTGTGGTCAGCATTACTTTCCCTAACGAGAGTCAGGTACACTTCATACCTGAGAGTACACTGAGTACACGTTTTTGTCATCATAAGGTGTACGTATGTAAAGGTTAGATTGATTCAAATATTCGCCTGTGACGTTCACAGGGTAACTAATTTACATAAGGCTTCATTACATCAGGTGGATGCTACAGTAGCTAAGTGCAAAAGTAAGGTTGGATCAGTGTTTCTTCCAGACTTTTTTCTCCGGGCGGGGGGGGGGGGGGGGGGGGGGGGAAGGGAGGGCACTTGAAATTTTCGGGGGGGGGGGGGGTCGGTAGACTTTCTTCGTGGTGCGGACACTGTTAAAAGTAATATATTTTCTATATAAATTTCATTTCGTTTGTGGGGGGGGGGGGGGGGGGGGCCTTAGACTTTCTTCGGGGAGGGGGGGGGGAGAGATGCCTGGAAGAAACTTTGGGTTGGATTATGTTTTTCTATGGTTTACTGGTTTACGTAATGCTAATCGTTTAATTACTAATGCTGTGTGAAATTTGTAATTTCAAAGGACGATTAAAGTGCGCCATATTGTTTTAAAATATTTTGGACAACGACAATGTTGTGGGGCGAAGAATTCATGTGTAACAGGTGGCTGTGAATAACGGGCAGTGTGGTGTAGATGGTGGATGTGAATGAAGTGTAATATGATGCTGATGACGCTAATGTAGACATTACCGCAATACTTTATCTGGTAACCTTGATCTAGACGTATTTACTGCACATTGATACTAAATATAGTAGTAGTCATCCCCTAATCCTTGCATTGCAGCTCAAACTTGACAAAAGTCATATTCAGTTTTTTTTCAGGGGAGTTTACATACTAAAATGTTTAGTGCAATATGTTAAATTTATACGGCAAGTTTTCTTACAATTATTATACAGGCCTATACAATATTAAACATAGTAAACAAAACCATATGACGGTCAAAAATATATTCAGATCAACTAAAATCATCCAATACATTATTAAAATTTTGCTGTGAGATATTTTGTCTGAGATCATTTGTCCATGGTATCATTTGTCCTGATATATTTTGTCGTGGTATCTTATGTCCTAGAGATAATTTGTCTTGAGATAATTTGTCCTAAGATCATTTGCCCCCCCCCCCCCTCCCCGGGAATTAGCAGTGCCACCCCTCCCCGGGGAGAAAAAAGTCTGAAAGAAACACAGGTCGCACATCGAAAGGTAGACCCGATATCTATAATCTAGATCCGTCTCCTACTTTTGACCGCTAAACCTCAATCAAGCAGACTTTCATTCAGACATTTCTCTCTCGGGGTGGGGGGGGGGGGGGGGGGGGCGAGGAGGGGCCACGACATAGTTTTACTGAAAAGTGGGAAATAAAAAAAAATCGAGGCTAGGTGTAAAAAGGATCAAAGACTTATGTAGTGTAGGCATTCAAAAGTCAATGATGAGTGGATGAGACAATTAAATTAGGATGAGCGATAATTTTTTTTTAAACGCATCTAGCCTCATTTTAATTTCCTCAATGACTTTTTCAATGGATCTTCATGCTTTTCAATCCCGATCGATTTTCCCCAATGTATTGATCTCACGGTGGGAACAAAGGTGCGCATGCGTATCAGAGTGAGTTTTTCAAGCTTGGACTCAAAGTCCTGACGTCTTTAATGGCATCTTCAATTACAGACTCAGCCTTCAACCGAGGAAAGAGCCGGTCTTTTTTTTATCAGCGCGGTGTCTGTCTTGGCCTGGGAACCGACGGTCTTGCCGGCAGCGACCGGACTAAAAGCCGCCATTAACTGTTTGTTGAGAGTTAGGGGGCCTTAGCGTTATCTTAGTGCCCTTAAAAAAAATCTAATTTTTTAATTCTGCAATTATCGTGACCTGGGTTTCCCCTACCCCCCTGATCCCTCTAGCCCCTAGTACCCCACCCTGACGTACTACTCTTTATTGATAAAAAAACGTCTCTCTTTAGTTTCGTGGCCTTAATCTCATTCTTTTTGTCTTACACACAAGCTAGAAGTTGGAGTACTTTCCCTTCTTTTTTAAAATGTGAATTCCTATTGGCCTAGATTTAATGATTAATCAATTAATTATTTGAAAAAATATGTTGGTTAGTTTTAGACAGAAAAAGGTGCTGATAATTTGAACATGTAAGATTTTTGAAGCAGCTCCACGCTCGTTTGGAAGCATGTCAAATCACGTTGTAGATTATATTTTTTGTTATCATGTTTTAAGTTATATATCATGGCCTACAACATCATGGCCTATACCATCATGGCCTCATACACACCTGCTACATCATGCTGTTTACCAGAATTACCATCAAATTATATACCAGCAATACCATCATGTCGTATTCCAGATATACCATCAAGCTATATACCAGCAAATACCATATATTTATAGACTAGGAATACCTACATGGCGAATATCATCAACACCATCTAGCTATACCAGGAACACCATCAATCCCCAAATATAATATATACTACTAAGATAATTACTCTCTAGAATCTCAGAAACCTAAAACAGGCCGTGCATTAGAATCTAAACTATCAAAATAGACGAACAAAAGCGAATAAAAAAGGTATTTACGATGCGTTTCCATTTACCCACTTACATTAATGTTTGGTTAAGGAAAATAGTTAAAAATAAAGATCAGCTATTTCTTATCTACGTGTATGAGCCTTTTCTCCCAACTCAATCCCCACCCCCTCCCTGTTTGATTCCCCATAGAACAGCATACATAAAGACTTTTTTGGACAATAGATGTTGAGTTTTAAAAAATGGAGCTTTTTTGTTCTACTCAGTTTGTTAAAAAAAAGATATAACAAGGGCTGTAAGCCCTGAGATTTTTTTTTAAAAAATGAATGGCTAAAAAGTCTGAGTTTTCTGGTTAGAAGATTTCTCGCTCATTCCATCTTGGCACTTTCAAAGTGACGTCATAAGCGGCCATGACAGATTCGATGTCTAAACTCAACCCTAGATTAGACATATCCTTTTTTGTTTTAATTTTCTTGTATAGAAATGTAACAGATGAAAATATGACAAACGGCTAAAATTAGCCCAAGAAAGATGGTTGATTTGACGTTGAAAAAAACAACTTATTGTTGTGAATATTCAGCTTCTCATAAAGGACACAAACACAAGCCAATAGTAAACATATTGTACACGATGAACAAAAAAAGATTGTAAACTTGTTGGTGTAGGGCCTATATTTTGAAGATTACATTTAAGACAGCCCAAGCAAAAAGTAAATAACGCAAGTTTGTCAATCAATATGAGTAAAATTCCATTCTTTAGCTGAGTACGCAGGTTTTGGTGTACTATGGAGTCTGTCAATGAATTCAAGCCATCAAATATTTCCTCTAAAACTACACGGTGTAGGAGGGAACTTAACGTCACTCAATACATAGCCTGAAGTAGAATTAAACGTACACAACACCAAGAAAATCTCATAAAACGAGCTATAAAAATGTCATAAAACAAGCATCAGAAATGTCAGGTAAAGGCCAAGAGATTTGTGTAGATTTTTTTATCGACGTAATCTTTCGGGCTGTAGTAGCGTATAATCTGGTTGAATTAAATGTAAGAGAGCAATGCAGGAAAATACGTAGGGCTTAGAAACTAACTGCGTTTTGATGTAAGCTTTTTTGTGCTTAAACAATAAAGCAATGATGTAGCGAAATAGTTAAGTGATACTCTCCTTTAATATATATATATATATATATATATATATATATATATATATATATATATATATATATATATATATATATATATATATATATATATATATATTGGAAGTATGTTATAGGGATCAGCAACAATTACAGATAGCACTAGATAACTATATAAAGTTATCTCCCTTCGGTGAAAGAACTTGGTGGAGCTACTTCCTTTGTTGACTATTGCAAGTCTTCGATAGCGTCCGTTACTGTTAGGTTTTAATCTCTTTAGATCTTTCCCCCGACCCCCCATCCCCCTTCCAGTATCTCTCTCTCACTTTATCTCACTGTTTCTATTTTTCACTATTTTTTTCTCTCCCTCCTTCCCCATTTTCTCTTTCTCTTTCTCTCTTTGACTTGAACTTTGAAAAAAAAAAACTATATTCAATCCTCTCCGTTGTATTAAAAAAAAAAAGCAAAAAAAAAAAAAGAAAAAAAAACAATAGACAAAACAGCAACCCCAGACATAATTTGAGAAAACCGTTTGAATATTTTAATAATCCCGAGGAAACACGAGAAGAAAATATTTCACCTGAAATCAAACCTGATGACAATATCTCACCTGAAGTCTCACCTGATGGGGAGAGAAAACGGTGCGTTATCCCACACAAGGAAGAAACAATCAGAAACTTCATTTTCCACCACAATGGCGTCCCCGCTCCCTGGCCAAAGGTGAAAGGTCACCTGAATGTCACAAGCCGTCGCTGTTTTGTGCTTCCGGGTAAAGTTGTCTAACAAATGTAGTGTGTATTGAACGCGTGCATTCAATAAATAACAAGCCTATTTATTTAAAATAATGTAATGACAATTTACGTTTACGAATCCAGTTTGTCAACTGTCAACCAGCAGATGATTATAGCAAATATAATCTGCGTTACACGGAGGAAACCAATGTTGATATAAACTATTTCTTCGTAATTGTAATGCTGAAGGGTATTTTCTCCAATGTAATTAGGTATTGCGTGTTAACAGTGGCGTAGCCAGGATTTGGTCATGGGAGGGGTTCAAACATTTTTCCATATGTATGCAATCATATATATATATATATATATATATATATATATATATATAAGGGTCCATGGGAAGAGTTATAACCCCCCCCCCCTTGCCTACGCCACTGCGTGTCCACATGTTAAGGGCGATATCGTCTATTGACTTCAGGCTGCTTGATTTGCTTCCGTACCATTGGTCCACCCGTTTGTTTTGCCTTAGAGTTGTCTCTCCTAGATGAGTTGCTTTCCTCAATCAACGAGGCTCATGTCGAGTTCCGAACTTGGGACTTTTGGAGTTAGCTATCAACCCCCCTCCCCCCCCCCCCCCCCCCCTCCGACCACTCAATCCATTGAGAAATAGAAATTGACAAATAGAAATTTAATCCGAGTTACAGGGAAAATCCAATCACAACTATTTTAATCTAAATCTGAGAAATACATCACCGCTGATCTTGAAAAAAAAAAGTATAAGTTTAAATTTCAAGTTTTAAATTCTAATAAGATGTAGCTAATAAAGGATTGTGTTTTATTAGTGTTTTACATTTAAAAATCGTTTTAAATAGAAATTTGATTTGGATTATTTTTTAAAAATCCCATCACATTAAGAACAACAAAAAAACCATTGAAATATATCAATGTAACAGGAAGTAGTTTTAAAAAAGGATATTTTGAATACAAATTAAATGACCCAATTCTATATCGGGTCACCGAACAAATAGGTTCGGTAGCTCAGAACTGAATAGTGTGTTTAGTTATGAATAAATTTAAATATTTAACCATCTTTGTCGCTATGTATTAATATAACAGCTCAACCGGTGCACGATTTATAAAATAAACTAGCAGTAATTTACATCGCACACGTTTCTCAAGTAAACAATTTTCTCTGCTGTACAGCGATTGGTTGTGAATATCACGTGACTTGCTAATTATATCCTCGATTGACATCTAAGTGCAGTTTAGAATAGAGAACTTGGTCTGAATTCGTTGGTTTTTAGAAACAATTTTCTGAAAGCAATTGCTTTTTTCACATTCCGTGCGTTTTATCATCACGATTTATTTTTTGTAAAAATAAAATTGCACTAAATGGCATCGTTCTGAGGTCATGTTGAGCTTAGGTACATAAAAAACGACAAAATGTGTTAAAAACACCATGTATTTATAAAAAAAAAATATATTTAAAAAAAAGCTCATTGCCTTAAAACATGTAATTAAAAATAAAATAATCAATAAAATATTTAAAAAAAAACCTAACTGTATTTTAAACAAAGGAATATTTACAGTTCGAAAACCATTAGAGTCTTGACGTATTGAACAGGGGAAGGATCTAATGTGTCTTGGAGCTAAGGAGGAAGTAAGAAGATTAACCATACATCGAGTAGAGAGGCTGTATGGATCTAGTGAGCTAGACATTTTTAAAAATGGTAAGGGATTTAAAGAAAAAAATAAAATAAAAAGTGATGGCTGGTGACGTCACTATAGAATTTGTTCCGTTGGTGCGGGGAGGGGGTGCGGTAGACGGCTACGAGTGAGGAGGGGTTATGCCCCCACCGAGATAAGCCTGAAAAAGCTATACTACTTTTTTTTTCAAATGTGGAAATATATTCTTTCTACTTCATCTGCCCTATGGACTACATGAAATAAAACTTTACGATTTATAAGTTGTTAGAAGCGAGCCCAAGAGTGGAAACAGTAGATAGTGGACACGTCTGAGTGGACGAAGGTAGTCAGGCAGGCCGAAAGTCGTCCATGGGCATCAGGGATGGATAGATGAACAGCTGAATATTCTGTTAATTTTAAGGTGATGCTCTTTTTCACAGTATTGCCATCGACGGTGGACGAAGAAAACTTTTATTTACCTTATTGCATGTCATTTCGCCAAAACTTTGTTTTGCATAATGTTCATATGTGTATGGACAGTAAAATAATGATTTGATTATATATATGTATATATATATATATATATATATATATATATATATATATATATATATACTAGCTGCATCCCGTGCTCCGCCACGGTAAATCTTTTTTAAATGTACCAACTTTGGAAAAGAACAAAACAAACAAAAACAACACAAACACAAAAAACACAACCACAAACACAACACAACCACAACACAACCACAACACAACCACAACACAACCACAACACAACCACAACACAACCACAACACAACCACAACACAACCACAACACAACCACAACAAAACCACAACACAACCACAACACAACCACAACAAAACTACAACACAACCACAATACAACCACAACACAACCACAACCACAACACAACCACAACAAAACTACAACACAACCACAACACAACCACAACTTCAACACAACCACAACACAGCCACAACACAACCACAACACAACCACAACACAACCACAACCACAACAAAAACACAACCACAACACAGCCACAACGCAACCACAAAACAACCACAACACAACCAAAAATCAACCACAACACAACCACAACACAACCACAACACAACCAAAAAACAACCACAACACAACCAAAAAACAACCACAACACAACCACAACACAACCAAAAAAAAACAACAACACAACCACAACATTAGAATCACCACCAAACAACACGCTTTTTTAGGCGTCCGCGCCCAAAGACAGCCTTTCCAACATTAAAAATTTAAGTCACATAAATAGATCCTACTCCATAACTTACAATAAAACAATGCGATGCAAATGAATGTACGGCAAGTGGTGTTTACTTTTATGGTTCTAAGAAAACACATTGGCAATGTAATTAGAATTACCACCGAAAAACACGCTTTTCCCAGGCGTCCGCGCCTAGAGAGAGTCTTTCCAGCATTCTCTATACTATAATTATAAAATTTCACCATCTGTTAACACCAAAAAACAAAAACAAAAAATAGTGATTTTGAGAAATGATAGACTAATTAGAAAATAGTATAAATAATCTTAACATTTTTCTCTTTTAATTATGAACCTTAACATAGACTAATCAATGCGGTAGTAATAAAAAAAGAGATTAACTTAAATTATTGTTGAGTTAAATATATTTTCAAATTACCTCCCTTGAAAAAATTACCACAAAAAAAAGTTGAATTAATTAGTTTTTTCGACCTACTTTTATGGAAATGTATCCACTTTTTCTGGGAACCTAAACGAAAATGATATTTGACATTAATCTTTTTAATACGTTTTAGCAGTTTGCGTGTATTTAATATTTTCTTGACGTTATGCGAAAGAGTAAAAACCGTGGCAATTATAAAATAGCTCTATGCCGCTATATAAACAAACCCTACTCTATTACTTATAATAAGACACTGCGGTGCACTGAAAAGCACTGCATGGTGCGAATGTTTACTTTTATGGTTCCAAAAGCTATAGCGATGACAGAAGGAAGGAAGGACTGACACACGCTCAGCCCGCTTATATTATAGATATATATATATATATATATATATATATATATATATATATATATATATATATCTTTTTATTCTGATGTCTTAGGCAATGACGTCTGTTTATCGTTAGTCTAGCTCCCCAATAAGAAAAGGGAGAGAAGCCATTCCTTAAAATCCAGGTTAAACAAATAGCACTGCGGAGCAGCTATTCAGTTTGACTGCACGATTCCCCACACACGCAGGCCGGCGGTATTAAGGCTAATTTCACCATCACGCAGACCTCGGTGCAATTATCATAGACCAATTAGCAGACGATACACCACGATTAATTTGAACATCAGCAAAAAAAAAATACTCGCTCAGCCAATGATATATATTGACCTGACATTGTTAAATGGCGGCACTTCCGGTTGGGTTTTTCTCTCATGTCGGGTCTAGAAACCTACCTCGTTCTTCTCATTTTGTAGCTGTTTATACGGCGTTAATGTACACAGACATGCGACCGGAGACGTAAAAGTTAGATTAAGAACAAGTTTTTGCATGCAGGATATTAGTAGAATTGATGTTAGTAGAATTGATATTAGTAGAATTGATATTAGTAGAATCGATATTAGAAGAATTGATATTAGTAGAATTGATATTAGTAGAATCGATATTAGAAGAATTGATATTAGTAGAATTGATATTAGTAGAATTGATATTAGTAGAATTGATATTAGTAGAATCGATATTAGAAGAATTGATATTAGTAGAATTGATATTAGTAGAATTGATATTAGTAGAATTGATATTAGTAAAACTAATGTTCGTCGTATTGTATTCCCACGCACAAACACGAAGGCAAAAACATGACTCCCACACAGATAAGGCACGTAAGCAATTTTAATCCACTACGCAAAAAGCAGGCGGATTAAAGTAAATACGTGGGGAAGATATTATAAGGATTTTGTGTATGCTTCATTTTTTTAAATATTTTTATTTAAATTTATTTTTTTGTGTGTTAAATTTTTTTTTGTACTGTACAACACTCAAAATGTGTCTATAAATCAGCGAATGGGGAATACAAATGCTTTTGACACGCGGTGATAAGCACCCCAGAGGCGTAGCGAGGGGGGGGGGGGCGAGGGGGACATATGTCACCGGGCGCCGACCTAAGGGGGGGGTGCGCCAAATTGAAAGTTTGAGGGGGGTGCAAATGAAAAGTTCGAGGGAGGGGGGTGCAAATCGAAAGTTTGAAGGGGGGGGGGGTGCAAATGAAAAGTTCGAGGGGGGGTGGCAAATCAAAAGTTTGTCCCCGGGCGCCGGGAAGGGTCGCTACGCCTCTGATAAGCACGTGCTCTTAAAAAATAATAAATTACCGAATATTATTTCCAACTGCAAACACTAATATTTACTTTGAATGACCATTGTTAAGATTATCATTATTTGCATCTTAAGATTTGGATATATATTTAATACCTCCAGCTGCATTTGCATTAAGTTTTTTTTTGACACAAAATATTGTATCTGTCTGTTAATGTGTTCTAAAACTCCAGTGAACTGTTTTCTTTCGTTGTAAAAAAAAATAAAACTGTACTTTTATGTAATAAATTGGATGGAGTAGAAAACTATCAATTATATATTTTTTTCATACACAGCAAGCCCTGCGCCTGGCCGGAACGGCTAGCCATTGAAAACCCAAGAGCATGGAACCCTGGGATATGTGTATTTGCATACATATATGCAGAGAGGATTACACAACAATGAATAGGCGCTCGTATGGAACTGCAGGAAGTTTCTTCCAGGCATCTCCTCGGGGTGGTACCTTCGTCCCCCCCCCCCCCCCCGAACGAAAGGAATTTATATAGTAAACATAATTTTATCAGTGTTCGACCCTCCCCAAAAAATTTAGCCCCCCCCCCCCAAAAAAAAAGTCTTGAAGAAACACTGCTTGTTATGGGAACACTCGTACAGTCTAGCCGAGGGCATGAGATATATATATTACATGTCAAATATACTCATTTATTGTGAGGATTTGTGAAAAAGACGAGCTTTTACGCTGCTTGAGTTTTGTAAATTGTGACGTTGAAAACAAACAAACAAACAAGTACTATGGAGATTTTTAAATGGAGTTAAAGAGACCCAGGGGTCAGAGTTGGTGACTGTCAGAGACATGCTAAAGACCCATGCCAAAGTGCGTAACTCAGGACTTACATACTAGCTGTTGTGGTGGTCTGTTATAGTCTGTGTGAATTCCCAGTGTTTTTGTTAGTCCTTATACTGCATGAGCTTGTGTATAAGTTTTTGTTCTATATCTTGTGTACATTTGTTCTACATTATGTGTACATGTTTTTGTATATTCTGTGTACATTTGTTCTACATTATGGGTACATGTTTTGTTCTATATTCTGTGCAAAATTTGCTCTACATTATGTGTGCATTTTTTGTTCAAAATTCTGTGTAAATTTTTTCTTTAATATGTGTACATTTTTCGTTCTACATTATGTGTACATTTTTTGTTCTAAATTCTGGGTAAATTTGTTTTATATGTGTACATTTTTTGTTCTACATTATGTGTACATTTTTTGTTCTAAATTATGTGTACATTTTTTGTTCTAAATTCTGTGTACATTTGCTCTACATTATGTGTACATGTTTTTGTATATTCTGTGTAACGTTGTCACGAGTTCTGTGTTAATAAGTTGTTCTAAATTATTTCAAACATATTGCCCTATATTCGAATTAGAACATCTATCAAGGAAGATCATCAGCCACATAAACCACATCAACCACATCAACGAAGTCAAGGCATGTCGGTCTAGAATCGGTCGTTAAGAAAGGTGAATAGGCGTAACTCTATCCCCCCCCCCCCCCCCAACCCTAACGCACACAGGTGAACCTTGCTTTTTTTTTAAATGAAATTTTCATCAATGCTATTTACTTAACCCCCTCCCCACCCCCGATACGATCAAGGTAATCAATGACAGATTGATAAGCATAGATCGCTAGCATAAGAGTTCATCAAAAATTTAAATTAGGTGACGTTCAGGGAGAGACGGAGGAGTGAACTTTGTGGTTAGACAAGAACTTCGTTAGGGCATGTGTTTGTGGCGGAAGGGGATGAGTGAATAGCTTGATGGAAAACTATAGGGGAGGGGGGAGAGAAAGTTGGTGTGGGGAAGGGTATTGTCAAATAGTCTTTGTGAGGGTCAGGGCGCTGTGTATTGAGGAGGAAATCTGGGGTACAGTGAGGAAGAAATCTGGGGTACAGTGAGGAAGAAATCTGGGGTACAGTGAGGAAGAAATCTGGGGTACAGTGAGGAAGAAATCTGGGGTACAGTGAGGAAGAAATCTGGGGTACAGTGAGGAAGAAATCTGGGGTACAGTGAGGAAGAAATCTGGGGTACAGTGAGGAAGAAATCTGGGGTACAGTGAGGAAGAAATCTGGAGTACAGTGAGGAAGAAATCTGGGGTACAGTGAGGAAGAGAAGAAATCTGGGGTACAGTGAGGAAGAGAAGAAATCTGGGGTACAGTGAGGAAGAAATATGGGGTACAGTGAGGAAGAAATCTGGGGTACAGTGAGGAAGAAATCTGGGGTACAGTGAGGAAGAAATCTGGGGTACAGTGAGGAAGAGAAGAAATCTGGGGTACAGTGAGGAAGAAATCTGGGGTACAGTGAGGAAGAAATCTGGGGTACAGTGAGGAAGAGAAGAAATCTGGGGTACAGTGAGGAAGAAATCTGGGGTACAGTGAGGAAGAAATGTGGGGTTCAGTGAGGAAGAAATCTGGGGTACAGTGAGGAAGAAATATGGGGTACAGTGAGGAAGAAATCTGGGGTACAGTGAGGAAGAAATCTGGAGTACAGTGAGGAAGAAATCTGGGGTACAGTGAGGAAGAGAAGAAATCTGGGGTACAGTGAGGAAGAAATCTGGGGTACAGTGAGGAAGAAATCTGAGGTACAGTGACGAAAGAAATCTGGGGTACAGTGAGGAAGAGAGGAAATCTGGGGTACAGTAAGGAAGAAATCTGGGGTACAGTGAGGAAGAAATCTGTGGTACAGTGAGGAAGAAATCTGAGGTACAGTGACGAAAGAAATCTGGGGTACAGTGAGGAAGAGAAGAAATCTGGGGTACAGTGAGGAAGAAATCTGGGGTACAGTGAGGAATGATGGATTGGAAACAGAGATGACGTAACAGTGAGAGAGGAGGGTGGGGAACAGTGAATCAAAATCTGCTTGGAAATAACTGACAACTCTATTTGGAGCACAGATAGATGAAGTAGAGTTCATGTAAAGGTACTGGTTTTTTATTACATGATCTGCCGTCTATACTTTCTCTCGAGTCAGACACCTATCGTAATAAGAACTCAAACATTTCTAGTTCTATCGCGTGCACTGTTTGACAACGCTTTTTAACCTTACATTAAAAAAAAAAACATTTCTAACAGAAAAAAAATTAAAATAATTAGTTTAATCTACAAAAATTATTAGATCAAAAAGATATTTTAGTATAAGAATATAAACCAGGAAGCAGAGTTGTTTTGTTTGTTTATCTCATGTGTTGGATAGCTTGTAAGTGAGGAAAGTGCTTGCAACACATTCTTCGGCCTAACCGGATTTACGCAATCAACCCTAAAGAACATGCAATACGGGAGCCGTTATTCAATTAGACAATGCTGGATTTCATTGTGAAACAGGACAAGAAATCTTACAATGTATTTCATTATCGAATTAATACATAATTTATTATATTTGTTAATTATTTTATATTTTTATCACTTAATTTTTAAATTTTATTGATTTAATAAGAGATCATCAATCGTTTTTGAAGTGAGTTTTGAAAAAAATACTATCCGGTTTCTAGTATTCTATTATCGTTACACAAGTAGAAATCTAGTTGTGTATGGCTGGTGCAAGCAGTTTTGGAACCTACACTTTATGTTGTGGTTTGTGTTGTGGTTACGTATTGTTAGTAATAATGTCAACAGAGGCGTAAATATTGTTTTTTCATAAGGAGGCTGAATTCATGTATGGGTCCCGCATAGTGAAACTAGTCTTAAGCTACGGTTTTAACCTTTGTTGTCACCACACGGACACGCCTTTACGGATGATCCGGTGCGTCCCATAACATATAAGACCAACAACCACAAACGGTTTACAGAACAAGACTAAATGAAACAAAGGCTTGTTAACAGTAAATAGAGTTTATTACTAGCTATACTACCTACAACTACAGGCTATTCTATATATAAATATATACGCTAGTACACAAGCTAAGAATAAGATGGCTATCTAGCAGTACAGAACTAACCTACACTAACCTTAAGCAAGAACTGGACTAAACTGAGGAGATCATAATTTTTTCTCACACACCGTATATAACCTTACATTAAAAAGTACAAACCGGACTGTCACAACTCACAACACGAGGACAGAGTTTCTTCCAGGCATCTCTTCCCCCCCCCCCCCCCCCCGAAAAAATTCTACCGCCCCCCCAAATTTATATATTTTATATAGAAAATATATACTTTTAACAGTGTGTCCCCCCCCCCCCCGAAGAAAGTCTACCGCCCCCCCCCCCCCCCCCCCCGAAAATTTCAAGTGCTCCCCGGAAAAAAAAGTCTGGAAGAAACACTGCACGAGGATTGAACGAACGGGACAGGGTACAAAGTATAAACAACATTCACTTCCATGCATCCCCCTTGACCCATCCACTACATACGTATATGATCTTAAATTTTGAACGTCATAAAAATCCCAATTTTACATTCGTTACGGAAATAAAACAATCAACCCATTTTCCACAGGTTCGATACAGCACTGATCAGGCCACCTGGTAACGAGATTTAAATTTAAAAAAAAAACCAGAACCTCAAAACAAATTAGAAACCAAAGCAAGTTTTAGATTAAAACAAAATTTCATTTTATAACAAAGAAAAAAAAATCCAAAAGGAAACCTTATGAAGATTGTTTTTGTTTTTTTTTTGTTCTTGCATTGCAAAGTCTGTCAGTGAGTTAGCGTGCAGCAAGCAGGTGAAGACTAAGGTTTCCTGTCTGACAAGGATTGCTGGGACCTATGCATTACCGAACGTGCGAGAGAACAATGTTTACAGGGACACAACTCCAGCTAGGGGAAACTAATTTTAAACACAGGGAGGTTGGGGACATTGCCGTTAGCGTCATATTGCTAGATTCACCAGATTGTTTTCTTTGTTATGGCTGACACGAGAAATTCAATCAAATTTTCGTTATGATAATGGGTACATATATTTTATTTAAAAATGTTAATGAATAAAATAATGTATTTTTCCTCTACAGTAAGGTTTGGTCATTCTTTAAATTTTAAATGTCTAAACCTCAGATAGTTTAATTGCTAGTTTCACGAGATAAATTATTTTCTTTTTTTTTTTGAGAATGAATAAACGTTGAGATGATGTTTGTAATATAGATCTAGAAATATTTTTTTACCCCGCGGAAGACATAAAAAAGATGTATGAGGTAATGTCATGCGCTTGAGTATCCATGGGGACAAATTTTAATTGGTGTATTTTAATGACGTCAGATAAACATGATGAGCCCGCAAGGTTGTGATTTACTATAAATCAGCTGTTCGTGTGACACCTACAGTTAAAATAAAGCGTGAGTGATCTCCCCTAAACTTTCTTGTATATATTTTTTTACAACAGTGTAGGGGGGGGGGAGTTGGCATTAAAAATTAATTTGTTGAATACTTAAATTTTCAAACATATTAGATTTAAAAAAAAATTGCGCACCAAATAAACGCAATTTAAACTGTGTGAGTGTAGTCTAATAGAGAAGAAAATTACTACTCTTTAAAGTAGCCTAGGTAGCCTTGTTTGAGATTTATGAAATAGCGCGCACACATAAACAAAAAAAAAAACGAGAAACAGTAGGCCTACAAAGCAGGCAGTGTGTCGGTCTTATAATCCGTCTAGAAAATGCCAAAAAACGAAATAAGTAAATCTGCTTGCATTTCTTGTTATTTTTTGTTATGCTCGAAAAATAAAGAATATCACAACATAATAGACGCTGGGTGAAAGATATTCTTTCATTTGACATGATCTAAAATAAGAAAGAAACCAAGTTGTCTCCCATAAGAATGAAATAAAATTCCTTCTTTAAATTCCTTCATTACAGTTAATTAAATATAACACATTTTTCTAAAACATTGTTGACGTCTGTTTGAAAATTGTACAACTTCGTCATGTAATAGAGAGTATGGGCATTCTCTTTGAATATTGTTAATGATAAAATCGATTGCTCAATTTATTTTGGTAGAGTTCAGGTTATGTCCCTTGAAAAAAAAAGACAAAAATTAGACCAAACAATGTCTGAGTATGTCATTACGTCGTGGAGACTCATTCACTATTATCTTTCTAATTTGCTAGACCTTTATTTAACGTAAAAGTAAGTACCATACAATTTTAATATTTGTTGTAAAACTCTAAAACAGGATTTTAAAAAACGGGTTTATGGACAGGAGGCATGGGCAGGATTATAACTATTGTCATGTGCGTGTGTGTGTGTGTCAAATGATATATATATATATATATATATATATATATATATATATATATATATATATATATATATGTATATATATATGTATATAGTATATGTGTGTGGATGTGAGTGAATATGCGTGTGTGTGTGTGTGTAAACTAAATGACTAAATGGACCAAACTATATGGCCTTGATTTGCTTAGCCTGGTGGGAGCCTAGGGGTCGTCTATCAATGACGTCACACTCGTAGGGGGGAGGGGGGTCCGTAATTTTGTGAGGGTGTGTGATGAGGGGGAGAAGGGCGGTCTGATGGTGCGACGTCACACTTTTGCATTATAAAAAAGCAATGTCAGAAAACGAATTTTAGACGTTATTTCGCGTTTTAGAAAACTATTTTAATAAATTATTATAGGAATTGATTAAAATACTCTATTTTGACAGAGTTCAGACAAAATTTCAGAAATATATCGATGTTTTAAAAAAAAATTCATCTGCAATTTTGAGGTCGGTTATAGGCTAAGGTGTGACGTCATTTTAGGGGGGGGGGGGGTCTGGCTTTTTGTGACGACGTGTGACGGAAGGGGGGGGGGGGTAAAAAATCGTCAAAAAAAGCATGACGACATTTATGGATGACCCACTACTGACCACTACCATTTGAGAACCAACCGACCACCACTTCCATTTTGAGAACCAACTGACCAACACTACCATCAGAGAACCAACTGACCAACACTACCATTTAAGAACCTTCTGACCAACGCAACCATTTAAGAACCAACTGACCAACACAACCATTTAAGAACCAACTGACCACCACTTCCATTTGAGAACCAACTCAACAACACTACCATTTAAGAACCAACTGACCAACACAACCATTTAAGAACCAACTGACCAATACGACCATTTGAGAACCAACTGACCAATACGACCATTTGAGAACCAACTGACCAACACAACCATTTAAGAACCAACTGACCAACACAACCATTTAAGAACCAACTGACCACCACTACCATTTAAGAACCAACTGACCAACACAACCATTTAAGAACCAACTGACCAACACTACCATTTTATAACCAACTGACCAACACTACCATTTTATAAACAACTGACCACCACTACCATTTTATAACCAACTGACCACCACTACCATTTTATAACCAACTGACCAACACGATCATGAGAGAACCTACTCACCCATACGACTAGCCCTAACAAATACTACCAAACCAATGAGACGTTATACCAATGTATTTGAATCTATCGACGATGAGCTTAGGTCTGATACTCGGTTAAGGTTTATTGCAATGATCAACGTCAAAATTAAGGTTAGGTGTCTTGACCAAAGTTCCGGTCAGAGTAAATCCAGCTGTAGGTTATGGGGGAAACGGTTGTGAAACTAGCCAAAGTCCAGCCACCCCCCCCCCCCCACACACACAACACTAGTACCTATCACGTGACTTACCTTGACAGGCACACACATGGAGACCAGAAGAAGATCAGCAGTGGCCAGACTCAGCAGGAAGATATTGGTGACGTTGTGCATCCGGCGGTACCTGCAACAGGTGGGGGTGACACAAATAACAGTGGTGATACAATGGTGATACAATGGTGGTACATTGACATGATAGTGACCACAAAAACAGTGGTTCAGTGGTGATACAATGGTGGTACATTTACATGATATCAGTGGTGATACAATTGGTGATACAATGGTGGTCCATTGACATGATATCAGTGGTGATACAATGGTGATAATTTGCCTGATAGAGTGTGACACAAAACAGTGGCTTAGTGGTGATACATTGGTGATACATTTACATGATAACAGTGGTGATACAATGCTGAAATATTTACATGATATCAGCGGTGATACAATGGTGATACATTTGCATGATAGTGACACAAAAACAGTGACTTAGTGGTGATACAATGGTGATATATTTACATTAAAAGATAGGAGTAATGGTAATACATGAGTCATAAATCATAGTCACCAGCCATGATGATATCAGGTGGTACATTTAAAGTTAGTGCTATGACACACAGTAAAGTTAGTACTCATTGTGAGACAAAGGGGATAACCCATTTACAATAAAATAAAAAGCCATTTAATACCAAGGTGAAATATCAACTTACCATTATTAGATACTGTAATACAAGACTAGAATACGAACATTAACTTAGAATCAGTGGTTGATATGAAGTCATATATCAGAGTATCGTATTTAGTCAATATGAACATAGGAGTTAAAATATCAAAGTTACGACATTGGTGTGTGTTGATACAGTGTTGAAAAAAATCAGCCTTAAATTTCGTTCACTGTCATTCGCCATACATGAATTGAGACATGAGCGTAAAGCTAGCGTCAGCTGTCAGTAATGCTAGGCCTACTCGGTAGAAATGTAAACATCAGAGTGAGTGATTTCTATAATAAAACCTAAGATAATATCAGTGGGTAGTGAAAGGTGGTCTGTACAGTTAGACACCATCACTAGGCTGTTAGCGTTAGTTCACGGTGAATCGATGAAATCCATTGTGATGTCATGCTAATCTTGTTATGTTTACAGTCTTCCTGACAAGTCACGTGATTTTTATTTTTAGCCCTCGCCGGCAGCTCAATAAGTGTAATGATTTGTTTTTTAGCCAGAGATGCTCCCCTAAAACACGGCCTCGTTAAAAATAAAAATGTAACTTGACACAGTCTTTTAAGTTTGATCCAGTGTTTCTTCCAGGCATTTTTTCTGGGGTGGGGAAGAGAAGGAGGGGGGAGGGGTTGGGTCCCCCCGAAAGAAATTGAATTTAAATAGAAAATATATACTTGAACAGTGTCCGCCACCCCCCACCCTTCGAAAATTTTAGTCCGCCCCCCACCCCCCGAAAATTTCAAGTGCCCCCCCCCCTTCCCCGAGAAAAAAAAGTATGGAAGAAACAGTTTTCAACGAGCCCGTAGAACATATCAAGACACATCTAGTTATATTACTCGATACAATTTAATTTTTAATTAAAATATTCTTTGATTTCGGATATTATTATTTTCCTTTATTAAAAAAAATATCAATAATTTATTTTCCAGCATTACTGTTTAAAAAAAAATTGTTATTAGCGACTGTAATACAGTCTAAGCCACCACATGAAAACACCATCTCAACACACAAAAACTGTCTGGGAAAAAAACATAATACAGGCTCACTTTGTCACATTAACACTACCTGATTAAAAAAAAATTATTTATTAAATATCAAGAAAAAAAATGTGTGGCATTAAAATAGTTTTTTTTTAAAACTGCTGCAATCTGTTGTGCACATATTTTATGTCAATAACTTTCTGAGGATACTAAATTGTGGTACATAATTAATTACATTGTAAAAGAACTAACTGATTAAACACCCATTAATTTTTGACGTGGCGTCACAAGGTCGGGTACCACCCGGTATGATAAGTGAAGGTGTCACTCCACCCTTTCCATTAATTTTTGTCTTTTCAGTTTTAGTGTCACCCCCTCACCCCTTACAATTTATTTTTCAACTGGATAAAACATATTTTGATACTAATAGTTTACAATTTAAAAAATGTGGTGTTAACCCTCTAAATAGTGTCACCCTGTGCGGTCTGCACCCCCCCCCCCCAATTTGTTAAGCGACTGCTATGTAGGCTACTACTGTACTAACATACACAGGTAGATGATGGGTTTAATGTATGTTTATGATGGTGCTGCTGAAGTATGCCAGTCACTATAGTACAATGGGCTATTGTATTTAACGTATGCTAATATTGTATATACCCCCCCCCCCATTACCTTGACGATAAAATCTTAACATTTGAATCAATTGTTCACCTCTGCGAATTTTACTGAATTGTAATTGTGTATTACTGCGCGCGTGTAACGAATATAAAGAAATATTTTTTGCAGTACTCATTGTAAAAGAAAATGTAGATGTTTTTTAAGATTGAATTTATTGTAAACAGTTCTAGATATGTTTAGGCAACTATATGTTGAAAGTGTGAATGTGTTTTAAGAAAATAAATATGAATATCATTAAAGATGAGTCTACAAATGTGTGTTATGTTGAATCGCGCCGTCCCATGTTACGTTAAATACATCAGTATAAATATTTATAAACACATCATTATACATATCTCTAATATTTTGTATCATGATGAAAACCTCTTTATAAATATTTCTACCATAATGAATAATGCTGAACACATCATTATAAACAGAGGCGTAGCGAGGGGGGGGGGGGGCGGGGGTGTGGACCGCACCGGGTGACACCATTTAGGGGGGTGACACCAAGGCAAAAAAAAAAAAAAATAGCAAAATATATAGAGAAAAACTTGAGGGGTGGGGGGTGCAAATCAAAAGTTTGAGGGGGGGGGGGTTGCAAATCGAAAGTTTGAGGGGGGGGGGGCTGCAAATCGAAAATTTGTCCGCGGGTAGGGTCGCTACGCCTCTGGGGGGTGACACCATTAAGTGCCGCACCGGGTGACACCCGACCTCGCTACGCCACTGATTATAAATATTTCTTGCGTGATGCTTAACACACCATTATAAATATTTCTACAATCTGTATAATGTTAAAAACCTCTTTATTAACATTTTTACCATCTTATGTCAACCTGAACACATCACTATAAATATTTCTACCATCGTATGTCAAGGTGAACCTCCCCCCACCCACCCACCCCACCCTGCTTTCTGCCCAGCCTTCAGATTTTCTGTCTAATGCGTTTTAATTGCTTGCTTTTAAGCGACTCTCCGTGCGTCGTGTTTAGGACATTAAATATTCATCGCAAACACGAGCTTTTCTGCGAACGTCATGGAAGTATCAAGTTTACCCAGCGAGATTCCGCTAACTTCGCATAAACAAAAAAAACGTGATAAACAGAGGAAAAATCTAGGGATTAGAATAAATAATTTCATTTCTTGTATGAGTCACTTTAAAAAAAATCAATACGTCCACAAACTTAACACGCTGCAACATCCGCCCACCATGTTTAAATTGTGCGGAAATTTTGTGTAATTTTTTTTCACGGAAATACATCGTATGAAACAATAGAAATTACAAATACATTGTTTTGTTGATTTTTTTTAAGGAGAGGAAGGGGGAGGGGGCGCAGGTGGATGGTGGTGATTAAAATGGTGTCTAGAGAGTACAACGACAATTATAAACGTTTCTTTAAGGTTAACTATTCAGTTTCGCCAAGACATTGAACTCGCAATTTAGTTTTTTTTTACATACTTTTAAAAATACTTTTTCCTTAACATGTGTTATTTATTTCTTAATTGGTTTTGTTAATTACTTGTTTATCATTTTAAATGCACAAGGGTTTTTTAAAAGATTTTAAAAATTTACTTCTGATTGTTTACTCTTTACTTTCTAAATATTCAAACTTGAACTGAAAGAGACACCTCAATAAACTACCTATATAAACTGTTTTTCTTTTTATTCCTATAATCAGACAAGAACACCAAGAAACCCCAACCGTGTATATGTTACGGTCAAAGCCCGAAGTCGGCCAATGCTAGGATTGGCCGGCCAGGATACATCGAGTGTCAACCTATAAGCACATACTATATATCTTTGTTACTTAAAAATAATATTATTTTTTTTAAAAAACAAATTTAAATTTAACGAAGCAGATATATTCACTTTCTATAAATCGAATAGTTCACTATATATCTTTGTTCTTTAAAGTTCATATTATTTTAAAACAAATCCAAATTTGACGAAGCAGATATATTTACTAACTATAAATCATATTGTACAAAGACAACTATTACTCAGATAAAATGTAGGGGTCGGTGTGGTCGGGTCGATAAAGCTCATGCTTACTAAATCGAGTTCGAACCACCCGGGTAGGTAGGCTCGATAGCTGGGAACAGCAACCCATTTTAGAGACAAAAGTCCTAAATCAGACAACTGCTGCCTTGTAGTTTGTTCTTAGTTGGACAAAGACTATGGAAGCAAATCCAGAAAGAAAAGCAGGCTGAATTCAGTCAACGGCTTATATGGCGCAAAACATGCTGAAACATAATACCTTATAGTGTCGGCAGAAATTACTTCCAATATTACAATTAAGAACGGAGAAGAAGATAAAATGTGTTACATTGGTTTATTTTTTTTAAATTAGGCACCTACATGTCCTAATATGTGGAACTTGTGTTTCAAACTTTCAAAATTTCGTTGCTAAGGTTAAGTGACATTGCAAGAATTTACAACCTGTGTGAATTATTATTTCACAGGCGTAAAGGAATTTACAAAAACAAATGGTAGCTGCAGTAACTAATACTATCTGTTTTATTACTAAGAAATTTACATAACTTTATCCATTTATAAACTTGCACCCTCCTCCACTGTGCAATAGTCATAAATCCAGACCCTCCTTCAATCTAAAATATTTTCTCCGCATCACGTACATATAATTCTTATCATCAGAGGCGTAGCGAGGGTGGGGAAGGGGGTGGGGGGGTGGGGGATGGGGGGTACGGACCGCACCGGGTGACACCATTTAGGGGAGTGACACCAAGGCAAAAAATAGCAAAATATATAGAGAAAAATGATAATTCCACTTAATTAAGTGATTAATTCGAGTGTTAAATAGTCTTTTAACAGGTGCAAATCGAAAGTTTGAGGGGGGGGGGGGGGAAGGGTATGCAAATCGAAAATATTGAAAGTTTGTCCCCGGGAAGGGTCGCTATGCCTCTGGGGGACGACACCATTAAGTGCCGCATCGGGAGACACCCGACCTCGCTACGCCGCTGCTTATCATAATTATCATTTATAAGAATTTAAAAAAATTAAACTACTAGGTAATGTTTCTTAAACCTTAAGAATAATTATGAAATAAGCCCCCCCCCCACCACCCCCCCCCCCTTATAACTGATGACGTTTCATATGGACGACCCAATACTAGATAACACTTTTTTCCCATGAGTTACATCATCCTAAAATCTATGATCATTTTATTTTTACCGAACACTATATTTTAAACATTGAGCTACAGTTTTTTTTAAAATGCATATATCAATAATTTGGCTCTCGTCTTCATTATGCAATAAATTATTGTGTTATCCCCCTTTACAGTATGTTATCTCCCCTTCTAATTAAAGCAAAATAAAAACAAATGGCTCTGTTTACAAATTTACAAGGGAAGTGATATGATCGCCCTCAACCGGAAATCGTACAAGTGCTGCCGGGTGCGCCGGCCTTTAGGGATGTCACGTGGGAGGAGGGTCTTAATTATTCATGTTCTCCCTGGAAATTCCGTATCTCGCGATATTTGAAGAAAAAGGCTGGTATAAGCACACACACACACTCACACTCAAATACACACACCGCAATCGCACGTACGCACACATACACCACATCATACACCACACGTAAATGTCGTTAACATACATACACCACACACTACATATATCACACACACGTCCACATACAAAGCCCCCCACCCCCCACAAACACATACACACTCTCACACACACGCACATACACACAAACGCACACACTTATAAATAAATAAATAAATAAATAAATATATATATATATATATATATATATATATATATATATATATATATATATATATATATATATATATATATATATATATATATCTATGTATTTATTTTAGTATGTGTTCATGTGTGTGGGTGTGTTTGAATATGTTTACTGCCGTCGTTGTTTATTGTTTATGCTACTTAAAACCTCTAGAGTACGTCAAACTTTTCAAATTTTTTTTTTGAAAATCCATCAATAATAAATGAGTGATGAACTGAAAGCGAGGTCAATTTACACTTCCGGGTTGTGATATCATGACCTCTTCAGTCTTCATCCTACAGAACTGTCATCGTGAGATATCAATCTGGGGTTCTAGTTTCTTAGACATTACTATCTGGGGGGCTAGTTTCTTAGACATTACTATCTGGGGGTCTAGTTTCTTAGACATTACTATCTAGGGGTCGAGTTTCTTAGACATTACTATCTGGGGGTCTAGTTTCTTAGACATTACTATCTAAGGGTCGAGTTTCTCAAACATCACTATCTGCGGTCTAGTTTCTTAGACATTACTATCTGGGGTCTAGTTTCTTAGACATTACTATCTGGGGGTCTAGTTTCTTAGACATTACTATCTGGGGGTCTAGTTTCTTAGACATCACTATCTGGGGTCTAGTTTCTTAGACATTACTATCTGGGGGTCTAGTTTCTTAGACATCACTATCTGGGGTCTAGTTTCTTAGACATTACTATCTGGGGGTCTAGTTTCTTAGACATTACTATCTGGGGGTCTAGTTTCTTAGACATCACTTTCTGGAGTCTAGTTTCTTAGACATACTGTCAAATGCTTAAGGCTTGTATAGCAAATAACGATATACCAAACTTAAATTTGATGTCAAAGTTAAAACAAAAAAAACGTCTTTTCTTTTTCAATAGTCGATTTTTAGCTTTTTGCATTTAAAGGTTTTTAAGGCTAGGGTTTTAAAAAAAACCATTTTCTCCGCCCCCCACCCTACCACCACTCCCTCGTCAATTATCTGTTGTTGTTTGGTGTAAACTACTCACTCGACACCTGAATGCACCACAAAACACCACATTTGTGGTGACGTGTGCGAGCTACAAGGTCGAGAGCCTCCAGAAAATTGGTCCCCCTTGCAATCACCAAGTGCACTAGTCCAGAATCGCCGCGTCATCGAGTGCTTCTGCCAGGTTTAACAGAGGCTTCAGAAACAACTTACGGGTCGTAAACATATTAGGTTAGACCAAAATAGGACAATTTCCATCCACCCATTGTGGGGGAGGGCGTGGCCGGGTAGCAGAGCGTATGATTGCTTACTCTTAAAGTCTTGACTTCCGTTTTTTTAAATCTAGAATTGCGTCCATAGCTTTTGTCTTCTAGCGTCACTTTCATAGCTTTCGTCTGCCTATAAACAATCAGCAAGGCGGTAGTTGTTTGTTTTTGGATCTTTCTCTCCTTTATTAGCGACTGTCTTCTGATAATGAGACTCATCTTTCCGGGGTACAAACTCGGGGCTTTTAGAGAGCAATCCAATGCTCTTCTGCCTGACCACCCAATTCCTTGTTTCGTTGGGTTTCCGGTCATAAACCCCCCTGGACATAAACCCTTCGACATAATTCCCCTGGTCATAACCCCCCCCACACACACACAGAAAAAACCCTGTACATACTCATCCCCCCCCCGGAAATAAACCCCGGGAGCCGTTTCGTTACCAAGTTCTCAACCTGCACATGTATTGTTCACAAACGACGTAACACACTACATCCAGTTTTAGACTCGACCCTGCCCTTCCCATTTATACTATCTTTATATAAATCCAAATTCGCCTCTTATATGAAAATATACATTAAAGATTTCCTCTTGTTTCCTATATTATTATATACTACTAAGGGGGGGGGGGTCAAGTCGGTAAACCTAGCAGTTGCTAAAACCGAAAAGTCTCAAGTTCGAAACCTCGGGCAGATGAGGCTCGATAGCTAGGGAAAGCAACTCTTCTAGGAGAGACAACTCCAAAATCAAACAACTGCTGCCTTGTTCTTGGTTGGACAAAGGCTATGGAAGCAAATCCAAAAAGAAAAGCAGGCTGAAATAGGAGTCAATGACCTCACTGGTGCATAATCAGTTAAAACATATACTTAATTGTGCTGGAGGGAAACCCTTCAAACACTAAAATTAAGAACGAAAAAGAAGAAGATATACTTATAATGAACATTTTCATTTTTAATACTTTTTGTAACGAAAAAAGTAAGTACTCTACTTAATCTCGATTGTAAAGTAAGATGTTCTAACACTGGGGCGCCTAACGGGGTAAATATAAAAGTTCCTCAACACGTCCTTAAGGTGTTGTTGTTTGCAAGCGTGTGCACTCGTTACCAGGGACGCTTAGCCAATCAAATACTCATGAAGCCTTGGGCTTCGGACTTAATATTGTCGTTCATGAACTTTCTTTTTTTATTGCCAAAGATGTATTTCCGCCTAGAGTCTGTTCACATTTTTATCTTTTTCTACATCATAAACCCATCGCCGAATGTCACAGAAATTATTTTTTAATGTGAATAATTATCGCGCGCAGCTATTAAAATTTCATCATATTTTGATGAAAACGAGGACGAGGATTACGTTTTTTTCAATATTGGCAATTTACAAGTTTTCTTTTATTCTTGTTTTTATTAAGCGTGGGAGCAGCAGTATTGCAATCTCAACTCGTCTTTGTTCTTCAAATGGTGTTTTTTTTTTCTTTACTTCACGCGTGTGTTGTTGTTCTCAGAGGGAGAAAACTATTCATTAAAGATTGGGGGAAGACTATAACTAACATTGTAACAATGAAGGTTTGTGTTATATGACACAAAATGTACAATCGTCGTCGTCTTTTCTCGTCGTGTCCAAGATTCATGAGGTAGATGAAGTAGAGTTCATCTGTTTCAGTGACTTCGGCATACAGAGCGGTAGTGTGGTAAATGTTTTGCATAGCTGAATTAGTTTACCTAACGTGGGTCAGGTACTCATAACAGCTGGGTGGACTCAGGAAAGTTCTACAGACTCGAGCCCGGGATCGAACTTAAGACTTTGGGGTTAACTCGTTAGCTCTACCATCCGACCACGCCGTTCTACAAACAAAGCAATAATAAACGTTTTAAAAACACAGCGCTTACATAGAATACTTATAATATTCAACACCGATATACTAAACACTCATGTAACTATAACATGGACACTCAGAAGAAAAAGAATTATTTTAAAAAAAAATACAGTGCTTACACATCTCACTATATCTTCACATTTGATATCTATTCAAGGCAGACAAAGTTAACTGTGTAAATGTCGATTCGCTTTCGAAATGCTTTTAACTGTAATCAATTGATCGACCGTTGTTCGAATACTAAAGTATATATAGCTTCTATTCTGGTAGCATTATATATCAGTTAGTTAACTTTTCTTTAAGACAAATGGATCTTGGACAGATAAAGTAGAGTTCAAATAATAATCTGAACTCGCCATACGAAGCTTTGTTTTGTTAGCACTATTCCCAGCCGTCTTTACCCAACATGAGTCGGGTGTATTCACGGTTCAGTGGATTCAGAGATAGCCTACAGCCTGTGGACCTTGAACTTGCGGGTATTCGTGTACTCTACCGCTGAACCACACCGTTCCGAATGAATTCACGAAGCTTCGATAAATATTTTTGGAATATTTTAACACATGCGTAGGTAACAAGAAATGTTTATTTTTAAACTACATTTCAGTGGGTCCGTTCGCGGATTGGAAATGAAATTTTGTTTTTAGACAAACATATTTGTTTGGGCAAGTAATCGATCATAACGTCCGAACCTTCTGAACAACGCTCGATTTTTCTTTTAAATCACACAAATTAACATGGCCATGAAAAGCACAAATTTAGATTTATGGCAAATAATGTAATGATCAACAGGTTTTTTTATCGATGGAGTGATTGTAATAAGTGCAGGGCCGAGAAATGCTATACACAATCATGTATGCTATATCAATGAGATTAGGTTATATTCAGGAGCAACGCGATCAATCTATATACTACTAAAAGTCAAGTTTGTTTACATGTTTGAATATTTATTTGTTTGTTTGCCTGATTGACTATTGTGATATGTTCGACTCTACCGGGACAGCTGTAAAATAGTATGTAGGTAGAGAATAATTTTTTAATGCAGACAGACTGTTAATCACAAATTTATTTAAAGACGTTAATTAATTTATTGATTTATTCATTGTTAAATTAACCGTATTTTTTTTAAAATGTTAATACTTTGAATAAACTTTTGTGGGGATAGTGACGTCCCTTGATAGTGACGTCAGAGTTTTTTGTTGACTCTTTAGTACAATAAAATGGCGGCGTCTATCGAAGAAAATTGTGTTCCCATTCCAAAGTTTAACGCGTTCTAAATCTAATTTTCTGTCGGTCATAACTTTAACAATACGTCCGTTTGCTGTATTTATTACGTTCCAACACTTATATCAATTTTCAACTGTCTTTTTTCATTTAGGTTTACAATAAATTTCTCTAGATCTAAAGATCAGCTGTCGAAGGAAATTTATGAATCTAGCCTAGATCTAGATCTAGGTCACTAAACTCAATGTAAATTCTAAATCTAGACTTAATGTAAATTCTACATCTAGAATCTATTTCAGGCCTTAATACATCTAGAATCTATTTCAGGCCTTAATTATTTTATATAAATCTTTGTTTGGCTAATTTAAGATAAAATTTAATTTGAAAGTTACTACTTCTAGACTAGACGCTCGAAATCAAGTTGCATCAAAGTATAGTATAAAAATTCATTTGTGACGTCACGAGTAAATAGCTAAGTTTGTAGCGTAGTCCGCTCTCATGCGAGTGGTACAGGTTCTAGACCAATATGTCAATGATATTTTTTTTTTCAATTTTTTTTTTTTAGATGTTAACGATAAAAAATGATATTTTTTTTCAATTTTTTTTTTTAGATGTTAATGATAAAGTTGCCTATCTGAACTTGGCAGGATACAGGGCAGGTGAAGTAGAGTTCATCTGTTTCTTTGTCCTAACCATATGAAAGGATAGTGTGGTCAGAGACATGCTCGGCTGGAATCGTTTTTTAAACGATAAAAACATGTTGTCTGAGACTTGGCGGGACACTGGGCAGGTGAAGTAGAGTTGAGTAGGTCACATGTGACGTCAGTATATGAAGGGATAGTCCGAAATCGGTGTTTTCGGTGTTTTTAAAAGATAAGAAACATATTTTTGAATGTGGGCTCTGTTTTTGTGACGATAAGTGACACTGCAGTAGCGTAGCGAGGAGGGGGGGGGGGGGTGGGGAGGCGGGGGGGGAGGGGGGTGGGGAGGCGGGGGGGGGGGGGGGAAGGGGAGGCGGGGGGGGGGGGGGGAAAGGGGAGGCGGGGGGGGAAGGGGAGGCGGGGGGGAGGTGAAGGGGGGGGGGGGAAGGGGAGGCGGGGGGGAGGTGAAAGGGGGGGGGGGGCGGGGGGACGTATGTTGGGGCGCCAAAATGGTTTGGAAAAATAAATTGAAAGGTTGAGGGGGGTTCAAATCGAAAGTTTGAGTGGGGGGGGGGAGGGGGTGCACATCAAAAGTTTGAGGGGGGGGGGGGGTTGAAAATCGAAATCTTGGGGGGGGGGGGTTAAAATCGAAAAGTTTGTCCCCGGGCGCCGGGAAGGCTCGCTATGCCTCTGAGTGACAGACGTGATGTTTTTTGATGGATGACCCCCGAAACCCACAGTTATCCAAGGGATGACGGGTATTCTAGTTGCAATTAAACTTTTACAATTGGACTCTAAATTTCATTTTGACTTTAATGATAATTTTATAAAATATCAATTACCCGAATTTTTTCCCCTAATCCTATTTTTATATTAATACATTTCAAAATATGGATTTCTATGTAACCTTAGCTGAAACGTCATAATATTATAAATATGTAAAAACCAATTTGATTAGAGCTATCGTGTTCTTGGTAGTGTAATATACACACAAGGAAGTAGTTATCACACTCTTGAGGGTTTAAAAAAACCCGACATCATCGATATCGTATATCTTGTTCATTCTGACATTACCTTCTTCCCCATTCTTAATGTATGGCTTTAAATTATGCACGTATACTATACGACTTACGTTTGGTCTGATGACTGCAATTATGTACCTGGTCACCTGACCTCTCCCTAGACTAACTAAATTTTTAATTAGCTCTGAATGTTATAGCGAGTCGACGTATTAATTAAAGGAAGCTTAATTTAATTTAATTAGTTCTCAAATTTTAACAAGAAAACTGATTATGCAATAGTCTAGAGCACAAAGCGACCTCAACTGCAAGGTTTATGATCCTTTGAGTTTATATAAGAGTTTATACACCTGTAGTCATGTAGAAGATGTGATGTTAAAGGCTTATAGTTATACAGAAGTATTTCTTAAGTATAGGGCCTACATTTTTTAAACGAGGGCCTATATTTAGACCGAAGGTATTGATTTCCGATCTCGGTCCGGACTCGTGACTGCAGAAGGTCACTGAGTCCACCCAGCTCTGATGGGTACCTGACTCACGTTAGGAATAATAAGGGTGGTCTTGCATAGTGCCGAACGCAAAATCTCTTCATATGCCGAGGTCAAAAACATATGAACATATATTTAGGTCTGATTGTTGACTTAGCTTAACTTTATTAACGTCGGACAGTATTTTGGTAAAAAATGGTTCATTTTTGTATGTTTTTTCGAGACAATTTTGAAATACAATTACCTGCTTTAAAACTAAAAGAATACGGAGACGCATTTTATCTAACATGCGTTTGGAGATATCTTTTGATCTGGCGTCTTTATAAAATTGTGTCTACCGTCATTCTAGCACCAATCTGTATATATGATTCTCTTCTTGGAGACGATAGAAAACACCAAGCTGTAAGCGCGCTTCCTACCACCCCCACCCCTACATGGTCTGGTGAACTGGTTGGGTTGGGGGAAAGGAGGAGGGTGTCGACCATCTAATAGTGTTTTAAAGCAAACATTTTCAGTGGCAGCTTTGGTACTGTCAAATTCACAAATTATGAATTACTGAAAAGTAGAAAATAAAACAACTAAATAGCTCGTATATTTTATTTCCTTCCCCATGTCGACTATCAGTCACAACTTTCAGTGCATTTGAGTCTTGTGAGTCTGTCTATTCAAGTAACCACAGTTCAGTCCCCTGGTTAACTTAAAAACTTCAAACAACCACAGTTCAGTCCCCTGGTTAACTAAAAAAAACTTTCAAATAACCACAGTTGAGTCCCCTGTTTAACTAAAAAACTGTAACTCACCTGGCCACGGAGATAATCACCAAGAGGTTCCCCGTCAGTCCCACCACGAGGGTCACCCCGTACCCAATGGCGTTGGGGATGAGCGCGTCCAGGGGAATGTTGGACACCGAATCCTCGTAATCGTAGCTGTAATCCTCTGGCTCCAGTGACGTCACGGGAACCGAACTCTGGTTCCCCGAGGTCACCCTCAGCAGCAGACCCATGATCAGGGAACCGTTGACCGTGAGGTTCCAGTGGGGGTCACGGAGAGAGTCCGTGTGGGGGTGGTCCTCCGGTTTTATCCACGGCTCGTCCGTCGCGTTCTGCACCAGCTGCGTCATCGTGCGCCGTCTAGGAGTGGTGTGTGGCGCTGGGGTGGGGCATGCTGGCGTTTCTGGAACCTGGGGGGGGGGGGGGGGGGGGGTTAGCTTGGCCTGTTACAAAAGTTAAATTTTGATTTAAGCAAACATGTAAACAAATGAACGCTTGCTGCTGAGCAATAGACATCTATTCAAGTAATAGGGCTTGTAAGTCGCATTGTTTCTCTTACTTAAAATTTGACATCTCGTTAGCCAATGTCAGGTGAGTTCTCAAAGATTATTGTCAGTTTTTTACGATTTTAAATAACTTAACAATAGCGTAAGTAACTTTTATTTCTTTTTTACCGATTTGATAAACATATTCACAATTGGTTTGAAAAATACTAGCTGGCTAGTATGATAAGAAATTGGTGACCTATTTACAAGCCCTATTGATTACGTCCTCTCCCCAACCATAGACTAGTCAATAGTTGTTTAGTTGTGAGATTTTGTTATACAATAAATGTATCTAAAAATGTCTGAATTCCTTGAGACACTAGTGCTGAAAATTGTATTTTAAATTATTAAAACTACGTTAAAACAACTGTAGTTATCTGCCAATTTTCCCTCATTCAATCTCATTCTCACAAAATTGTAGACTTCATAAACAAACCGCAGTTATTCACCTTGGTCGAATATGGCGACACGTCACAATGGACTGGATTAGGAAAAATTAAAGTTGAGTATGAAGATCAGCATTACCGTTTGTGTAAAGAGCCATTTGCGTCTACTTGCGTTTTTATAAAACTTAAAAACATTTTAACGATTTATAACCGACATTGCTAAAACGAAATTACAGCTAATTCGGGGCGGTGTAATATTGCCAACTATCTTACGAGTGGCGAAAATAAATCAATTTTTAAATAAAAACAATTTTCTGTAAAAACCTTTATAATAATAAGCTTTTAAATGAAGCGAGCTGAAAATAAGAAAATAAAACAAACTTGACTTCTTAAATTAAAAGATTTGGTCGAAAATTTAAATATATTTTAAGTGAGTTAAAAATAAGGGGGGGGGGGGGGTAATGTCGGGGGGATGTCCGGGGGGGGGGGTAATTGACAAGGGGGAAATGCCCTGTTCCCGTCACAGCCCACATTCGGACAATCATAAGCTAAATGAAAGCTTTAAAAAAAACGAATGTAGTAACTTAATGATTCGCTTATGGCACTTGATCCACAGGATACTTGACGCTGGTTCAAGGTTATAAGGTCAGGTTTAGGATCAAGAAAAAGTTAACCTCGCTAATTTAAGTCTACATCTAAAGTTATAAGTATGGATAAGGTAAGGTTTAGGATCAAGAAAATGTCAATCACACAAGTTGTGGTTGAGTGGTTAACCTGCAATAGCAGCCAGACCATCAATAGCTGCAGCCATAAAACCAATATCCCATCTGATACGTCGGCCCCTGGCATACGTCACCCCTGCAAGCTGCAATTAAAATCCGCAATAAAATAGACAGGGAAAAGGTTAAAGATAATAAAATAACATTAGCGTTGTTTAGTCTGTTGATGTACTCTGGTGAAGATATGGAGGTCGGGGTGGGGGAGGGGGGTTCACAGTACATTCGAATTGTTCATTATATCCAGGTATTCTTGTTTACGTTTAAGGAAGGTTCAGTTAAGTTCAATTAGTGTTCTGTATTTTCAGGTGTGCTGTGGGTGTTTGGGGTGAGGCGGTGACAATAGGTTTGTTCGAAATGTCTAGGAGAAAATGTGGCGAGTGTTTTGTGTTCGATGATTGCACTGGTTGATCAGGATGTCTTCGATCTGTTGTAACATTAATCAATCAGAAACTTGAACTAAATCTATTGCCAAGGATGAATGATCGATTATTCATTTTCGATATACGTGTCAATAATCTTTGTCATAAAACGTATTGATACACAAAAATCAGTATATAAAAGCCTGGAGTACTGCCTTTGATTGGTAGAGTACCACCATACTTTACACAAGACAGGGAAGGAAGGGGGGGGGGGGGGGTTATGGTCCTTAACGAGCTACTTATAGTGTTTTAAAGAAATATTTTCAGTGTCAGCGTTTGTACTGTCGAATTCACAAATTATGAATTATTGAAAATTAGAAACAACTAAATAGCGGCGTATGTTATGCCGCGGGCCGGCTCGTATATACTTATTTCTATATTAAAGTATGCCTATCTTTGTGTCTATCTGTTATTTATCACTGCATTACTCACCTCATATCCATACAACTACGTGAGTGTGTTGTGTACACTCTAGGTCAGGTTTCTTCCATAAAAAAATCAAATATCAAAAGGGCGGTACCTAGAAGGGGCATTGCAAGGTATTGCAGTACCCCGAGTTATCTTAACAAATAGAGTCAGGGGTACTGCTTGAATCAACGGTCAAACTGAGTTAAGGGCGTCATCATGCAGTTAAGTGACCCGTAACTCCAAGGGGCTCCCCTAAAACACTATAAGGCCGACGCTTGTCTAGCAGAGCGGCCTACACTATGGATACGATGGCCTATTACATTCGATGACCTAGACCCTAGGGATGTTCTACCCCACTCTTGTGGAGGGTGTTCAGTATACACTCAAGGTTATCATACATCACAACCTGGGGTGTTTGGGCGCTAGTGTTGACAATATTAAGATTCAAGAAATGTTGTGGCGACATTGTTTACATGTATATAACTATATATCTAACCAATCGTTGTTATTATTTAAATTAGGTATCTTGGAAAAACTAATAGCGCAAACGGATACCCGGTGGTGCGTTTATTTTAACGGCATTTCACACAGAAGTGATGTTTAAAGCTGGTCTAATATGATTACTTAACAACTTATGGCGCAGGCATTTAAAAAAAAAAAAATAGTATACGCAAGTTAGATTAAACTCATTTTTTAACACGTTTTTAAAACGTTTTTCTTAACTCAGCTTCGCGTTTGTTTGTTTGGATGTTTGTTGTTAAAATTGACATCGAAAATTAGCCCACTTCTGATTGCTCTAGCGACCTGAAATTTGGCATGCATGCTACTTTCGCCTAACAATTTCAGATGCAATCATAAAAACTAGCAATTAGTGACCGTAATTAGCTTAATTTAATTACGCCCCAAGGACCATAAAATTGAGGACATGATTTCTAAAGATACCGACAAGACTTTAGGCCTATTGACACAGTTACTTCGGCCCCAATCGATGTGAGCGCGCTGGCCGTGATCGTATAGTGGTTAGTACTTCGCGTTGTGGCCGCGACAACCCAGGTTCGAATCCTGGTCGCTCAAGATTTTTAGTCCGTGTATTTATAAACACTTAGTCAAGTCATACTTAATCAAGTCATTGGATAAAGTAGAAAATAAACTATATTAAAAACTTTTTTTAAAAACCACGTTTTTCATGTGTAGCAACGGACTAAAAAGGAGAAAATAAAATACTTAAAAAAAACTTTTTAAAAAACCACGTTTTTCTTGTGGACTAAAAAGTAGAAAATAACTATTTACATACATTTGATGACAAAAAACGTGGGTCGGGCAGATGGGTCGGGAAATTTGATGGTGAACGTACCCACGTTTTTTGTCATCAAATGTATGTAAATAGTTATTTTCTACTTTTTAGTCCACAAGAAAAACGTGGTTTTTTAAAAAGTTTTTTTTAAGTATTTTTTTTATCTCAGCTATTTGGGACGTGTCAGCTATATAAAATGAATTATGATAAAGGGAAACAACCAATACTCATGTTCTCGAAAGATGAAAATAATAAAAATAAATACTTATTAGTATCAAAACAGAAATTGGAAAAATTAGTTTTTTGCTAGTAATAATTTTGATACATACTGTTTAATGTGAATAATTATTATCATTTTAAAAAAATTATTCTTTCATACTAGTTTTAAAAAGAAGACCATAGTCTTTACAAGCTTTTGTTTTGTTGACCCAATAGTTTGCAAATTGTATGGTATTTCAAGGTCCTAATTTAGTATTCTCTTAATTATTCAAAAAATAAAAAAAATTAAAATAAATAAATAAAAACAAACCTTTGAGTGAGGTTACCGGGGTTCGGCAACCTTTTAGGCCGGAAGAACCAAAAGTTACAATTTACGTAAGTTCCCAGATATTAAAGAGCCATTAACATTTTTGTTCAAATATTTTGGCATTTGATTAGGATTAGATATATACTTTTGAATTTTGATTTAAAATAAATAGCTTTAAATATGAAAGAATATTTATGCTTAAAAAGTATACTAATATTTCGCACAAAACATATTAAAGTATTTTACCTAGCTCTGATATGATAAAATTAGTAATCAAATAAAAAAACTATACAACTATCAAAATCCACTTTAGAAGCCAATAACTTGTTTTCTTTCTTTACGGACATCAGGTGGTGTCTCCCATAGCCAGATAGTCATGAACACGGTCAACTCCGACTACTGGCTTGGGAATCGGTCGCTTCTGTCCTTCGGTTCTCACCATGCTTTTCTTCCGCCTCACTGAACGCAGGGTAAACTCGTACCCCACCGGCTCAACCGTAGGAAGTTATTAACTTTAAAAAACACGTCACTCGGGTCAAATAATTGCATACTTACCGATAGAGAAATGCATTCTGAATTAAAAAAAATAGTATTCCACATTTAACGATATTCGAAAAAGTCGGCAGTGGCAAGAATGGAACCGTCGCCACGGGGCTGGCTACAGCACGATTGTGGGGCTGGGGCTGGTGCCCAAGCGGCTGTCAGCTGTCCGTATACTTTCTACCTCACCTACTCTCATTGTTCTCTGATTAGTGTTTTTATCCTGTTTAAAGTTGTTTTTCTTTATAATAATTTTAATTAGTTTTGAAAATAATCTATCTATATATATAATTCTCTTCTGGGAGCCGTTAGAAAACAAGCTGCAAGCGCCTCCTTGCAGTCCCCTCTCTTTCTCTCTGTCACTATCACTACCACCCCCACCCCACCCCACCCCCACCCTACCCCCACATTGTCTGGTGAGTTGTGGTCAAGCTAAATGTTTACAAAGCTAAATGTTAACAAATCGTAGAGCCGTAGAGCCGGGTTTCTATTAGGGGCAGATAATTTAGATCGATTTTAACCTTACAGGAGGTAACTAAGAAATAACTAAGAGGAGGCTGCTTTCACGGGGGGAGGGGGGTGCAGGGTCGGGGTTAGGGGAAAGGGGGGGGGGGTAGTGTTTTAAAGCAAATATTTTCAGTGGCAGCATTGGTACTGTCGAATTCACAAATTATGAATTACTGAAAAGTAGAAAATAAAACAACTAAATAGCGGCGTATGACACGCTGCGGGTCGGCTCATATATATATAATTCTCTTCTGGGAGACGCTAGAAAACAAGCTGTAAGCGCGCTCCCTACCACCCCACCCCTACATGGTCTGGTGAGCTTTGGTTCACGCTAAATGTTTACAAATCGTAGAGCCGGGTTTAGTGACGGCTATTAGGGGCAGGTAATTTAGTTTGAAACGATTTTAAACTTAGGGGATGTAACTAAGAGGAGGCTGCTTCCACGAGGGGGGTAGGGTACTACGATACTACCCCCACCCTCCTTTCCCCCAGAAAGGAGGGTGGGGGTAGTATCGTCCTCAACGACCTAATAATATTTTCAGTGGCAGCATTGGTAATGTCGAATTCACAAATTATGAATTACTGAAAAGTAGAAACTAAAACAACTAAATAGAGGCGTATGATATGCCGCGGGTCGGCTCGTATAAAATAATTATTAATATTTTTGCATGGAACTGGAGAGCCGCATCTTGACATCAAAAGAACCGCATGCGGCTCGCCAGCCGCAGGTTGCCGACCCCTAAGGTAAACCATTCGTTTAATCTACTATTTGCATATGTTATTTTGCCGGTGGAGCTCATACTTTGAAAAATCCTATGTAATAGGTACACATCTTAAGAGTAACAGAAATAGCTATCGATGTAAGTCTACAACAGTCCTCATATGTCAAATGATGAGCACAGTAATGCACTAGCGGAAGACTTCGGGACAAAGATAATATACGCTATATTACTTGAAGCAAATATACAAGAAAATATAAAACCACTTTAGCAACCAGACGAGCAGTGTTATCGCAGTAAAACTTTCATCTGCACAAAACAAAGCAACCACGAGTTGGTAAAGCTCATGGTTGCTAAACCGAAAAAGCTCGAGTTCGAACCCTCGGGCAGATGAGGACAGCAAGACAAGAGACAACTCCAAAATCAAACCACTGCTGCATTGTAGTTGGTTCTTGCTTGTACAAAGGGTATGGAAGCAAATCCAAAAAAGAAAAACATGCGCCTATTTGGCGTATAACAAGTGATACGTTATACTTAATTTAATAATTGTGTTGTAGGGCATCTTTACCACTACTAGAATAAAGAACAAAAAAGAAGAATCATTAGCCCAATTAGTTTTTCAATTAAACTCTTTTCATTGTTCATTTAATAATTAATATTACTCTTATGGGTTCATATATATATATATATATATATATATATAAACGACACTTCATCTGTTCCCCCTACCTACCCAGTTAATTAGTAGTTTTTCCCCTTCACAAATGTTTTCTGTCATTGGTGATTTATTTACCCACCCCCACACTTAATGTGTGTATTTTAAAACATTCGCGAACATGAAATAAGAATTACTTACCTTTGTATTTTCGTGCTACCGAGGAATGAGCTGACTAGAGATGATGCCTCAATACCAGTCCCCTATCTGACTAAGGTAAAACACGCTGCACAGTGTACACATAATCCATCCAGTAACGTTGTCAAACAAGGAAATGAAAACAAGCAGTCAGGTAAGTAATTATTCTGACCCCCACGTGACGCCCGTCAAGTAATTACCCGGTTCCAGGATCACTTACGTGTGGCACAGAATCCGCCCTCACACTTTTCAATCGCCCCCACCCTGGCCGCGGCTCTTACCCCATCCTCGCAGCGAGCCTCACCCTCACATTCGCGGCGTCTCTCCATACCGCCTCGCCACTTTCAAATCTATCTCTCGTTGTATTGTATCGTGTTACTTCAGCGAAACGTTCAACACGTAGATGTAGCTGTTGTTTTTTTAAAGCTGGTAAAGTACCAATTTTAACATAAGGTAGGTTCTTATCAAACCTTCAATACGACGATATGGTTATTGTGACGCATCCCCCCCCCCCTGGGTGTTTGATTGTTTTTTGCTGTGGTAGCTGTGGTTGTTTGTGGTTTGTTTGTGGTTGGCTGTGGTTGTTTGTGGTTGGGTGTGGTTGTTTGTGGTTTGTTTGTGTATGGCTGTGGTTGTTTGTGGTTGGCTGTGGTTGTTTGTGGTTGGGTGTGGTTGTTTGTGGTTTGTTTGTGTATGGCTGTGATTGTTTGTGGTTTGTTTGTGGTTGGGTGTGGTTGAGTGTATTTGGCTGACGGTCTAGGACTTCAGATGCATAACGTTTGAAATAACATCGATCTGCTATACAACTAGATCAGTGGTTCTCAACTAAGATTCGATCAAACCCCAAGGACAGCAGCAATTACAGTTCAAATACGACAGCGCGACAGCTCGACATGGTAATAAAGTGTTTCAGAACGAGATAACACGTAACTATAACGGGATATTTCTATATGGTGGAACTGATGGCGTCACAACACACATACCTCACGAATTGTGTCAACGTCACCTATCCTTCCCCGTTGATGATGTACGTAGTGCTGTGACGAACATACTCTTTATTTCTTTATCGTCAGAGGCGTAGCGACCCCTTCCAGCGCCCGGGGACAAACTTTCAATTTGCCCCCCCCATAAAGGTTTAATATTTATAATTCAAAATAGCAGCTAAAATGAGCTTATTTGGCGCCCCCAGGGTCGGCGCCCGAGGACATATGTACCCCCCGTCGCTACGCCTCTGTTTATCGTGGCCTAGTAATCGACTTGTGGCTGTCCTTGTCCTATTTACAGGCAACAGCAGAAGTCTCACTGATTTGAAGTAAATATTAATGTTTCAGTTTTAGTGTGAAAATTGTATTTTAATCGTTTTGAATGAACAACACAATGAAGTATATTATGCACGTTTAATTTTGTGCGTCAGTTAAATATAAATACTTGTTTTGAATTCTAAGAAAAATCATATTTTATTTTTTCATGTTAAGAAAGGTTCTGTGAATGCGATTCGGTGCCTCCATAAAGCCCAAAGGTTAAGAACCACTGAACTAGACGATTACTTCGCCAAACTAAGGGAAGTAATTACGTGTAATCTTAATTTGTAAGTGCTCTCCCCTACTCTGCCAACAAATTTCTATCAACATTCTCTGAAGGATGGGCGTTCAACGATTTATTCATACAAAACGATATAATGATGTCACCTCTTAAAGACACAAGACTAGCTGTGTCATGATGGTTAATTTTTATCATTATCTTGATGGAATTAACCTTAACCCCACAGGAATTCCGATGGTTCTAGAAGGTCCCTTGATCTTTCACCCCAAGTTCTTGTGACTCTCAAAGTGAATAAGATAATCAATTGAATCCAATTTCGCCCCACTACAAGATGTTCATATTAGCCTACCGCATTGTGATTAGCATACAATCAAATAGTCGTTTACTGCTTCGTGTTTAAATAAAATATTGTGTTATGTCCCTTGTTAATTCGCTGAAGAGTTATCTACTGTTGGGTATTAGCATCTGTTTATACTGAGAATATTGATTTTGTTTATACTTTTTTTTCGCTGTAAATATTTCAAGCAAAAACGGGGTAATAAACAGAGATGGGTATGTGTAGTTTTTAATTTGTAATGGATCATAATTGCTTGTTGCGATGTGGTGATAAAATAGAAGTAAAGTTTTCCTAATTTCCCTTTTCAAGCCTAACAATCAATAGGGCAGACGAAGTAGAGTTATACGCTTCTTGACCTTGGCATACAAAGGGATCTCGCGGCAAACACGATGCCCAGCCGCCTTTACATTTCCCAATGTGAGTCAAGCGCCAGTTTAAGTTAGCACATCTGCTGTTACGACTCCTCACCGAGATACGAACCCAAGACCATCGGGCAAGCAGTCGAGCGCCCTACCACTCGACCACGCCGCCCCACCAGATGTGGGATGATGGTTGTTTGATAACGTGTAGATGTGTAAAAGATGTTTGCGTGGTGATGGTTGTATGGTTATGTGTGATAATGTGAGTGTTAATGTGTGAATGTGTAATAACGATGTTGTGTATGTGTGTATGGTGAGGTGATGTATGTTTGTGCGATGTTGTATATCATATTCATCGAAAATCTAACCGCGAGATGTTGTTGGCAGACTACCAAACTGGAAAAGACACAATTTATCATGCTTGTTTTTAAGAAGTTAAATTAAACCTACAAACATAAGCACATATAACATTAGCACTACAACTAACATACATTTTTTTATTTAAAGATTAAGTTTACAAATGTATTGAATTAATAATAAAAAAAACGTTCAAGAACGACCATCGAAGTATTTCCATTAAAGCCTCCGGGAGTCAACGCCCCTGTTTCTGACGTCTCGTTTCATTTGAACGTGTCTGGACTAAAGACACACCAATAGCTGTGTACACACTGTGGGAGACTCCTTAACAGCTCACTCCCAAAATAGTCATCGTTGGTTAGTCTCTTAATCAGGCCGTGGGAGAAACTCCCGAACAGAAGCGAAGTTATATATCTTAGGTGGTGGGGGGGGGGGGGAATCTTAAAGGGTCGCTACGCCTCTGCTTTAGCCTATAAATAAAAAAGTACGATCTGGGAAAACGAAAGTAGAATAGGTCCTACAGGCAAAGAGGTATCTATAAAAACGATTGTTGTCACAAAATAACAAAAATAAAAAATACTTTGTTAATTTTTGTATCTCTTTTCAGTACAGCTTCTTAAAACAAGATGCTAAAATGTATATTTTTTCGAACAGGATAAATAATACCATTTACGGGAAATTTACTGCACAAAAATGTTTTCTTATTTACGAGCCAATTAAGATTTTAATTTTAAATAATTTTTTTTTATCATGCGGGTACATCAAATATTAATATTTAAACATTTCTTTTATTCAAATTCTTAGAATATTAAGATTCTAATATCAGTATAGCCATGAAATGTAATAATTTTTTTTTAAAGTGAATGTCTGCTTAAACGACAAAATTAACCAAAACAGATTTTTATTTTCTTTTACATCTTCGATGCTGAAGATTCAACCACGAAAGTGTCATTCGTCTAAAGTAATTTGTACTCTGACACTCATAACCAGCTCTCTATTACCAAGCTGTTGTATCATTCCTTGTTACCCAAACTTTTATATCTATAAAGATTCCAACCTATTTTAGCACAGCTAAAATTATCAATACTAGCACGAGTAGCTAAGGGGAAAAATCAATACATGCGCCATACTAAATTAGATGCAAACTTTAATTGACAACAAACTTTATAAAAGTTGAAATAGGTTTTTAAAGTCTATTTTAATTTTTGACGTTATAATGTAGGTGTTGCTGATCTACATCAATGGCATTTTTTTTGTTAATAGGCTGGTACTTTTATCGACGGGTGGTGTGTGGCGGGGTGGGGGTGGGAATAATCATGATTGGTGGATGAACTGCAATCAAATGTACCACTTACAAAAGTACGTGACGAGAGTTGGTATGGCTTCTGTTTTGACCGAATCTTGGGGCGAGTGTTGAGTGGGCAGGGGGATGGGTGATATGGGGAGATGGGGAGATGGTGGTAGGTGATACTGGGGATGAGTGATATGGGGGGGGGGTGCGGGGTGACGTAAGGTTGGGGGTGGGGGTGAGATGACTGTAATTAGTGTTATATGGCGAAAGGGCTGAGTCATGTAAAGTTGGGGTGGGTAATATGGGGGGATGGTGGCAGGTGATACAGGGGGAGGGGAGGTTTCGTGAGAGTGTGTGTGGGGGTGGGGTGTTTTAAGGTGATATGGGTAACGTACGGATGGAAGTTGGTCGTGATGAGACTGTTATACAGAGAAAGAATTGCATGGCGCAGTGGTGGGTGTGGTATTATGATTGATTCAGGCTGAAATCTTAGTCTTATCTAGCAATAAATTGTTCTCAATATTACCTTAGTGGTAACAGGGTTAGGTGTTTGTAGAGTGGCCCAGTCTATTAGCTTAGATGATGTTTTGTGTTTAATTTCTTTAACTAATAATCAACGTCTTAGATTAACTAATTGTCAATGGCATGTTTTGAACGCTAATCTACCCCCACCCCTGGGTCACAACCTTAATCTTGTCGGTCAGAGATCTTTCACTTGTCTCAAAAAGTTTTTCATCGCTACAGAAAAGTTCTTCATGTTAGAAATTTTGTGAAGCTTTTCAATACAAGCAAAATACTTTTGCTTCCCGTCAATATAGTTTTGAATTTATTTTCTTTTTAGATGAAAATATTTCAGCGGCATAGATTTTTATGACACGTTTGACGCACAAAATAATTCACAACTTAGCTTTTTTCTAGAATTAAAATATGTTTTTTTTTTAAACACAAAAAAAAAAACAACAACTAAACCTCGTTTTGAAATCCCTTATTAAAACGATGCTTAGACAACTCTATGGCTCAAGTCTGTTGGCTTTAAGGCTGGGAAAATTGGACAGACACCAAGGGGCTTGTTATGCTAATGACCTTATTATTGTTCTTTAGCTAATGACCTTATTACTTTTCTCTAGTTAATGACCTTATTATTGTTATCTGGCTAATGACCTTATTATTCTCCTCTGGCTAATGACCTTATTATTCTCCTCTGGTTAATGAACTTATTATTCTCCTCTGGCTAATGACCTTATTATTCTCCTCTGGCTAATGACCTTATTATTCTCCTCTAGCTAATGACCTTATTATTGTTATCTGGCTAATGACCTTATTATTCTCCTCTGGTTAATGACCGTATTATTCTCCTCTAGCTAATGACCTTATTATTCTCCTCTGGCTAATGACCTTATTATTCTCCTCTGGCTAATGACCTTATTATTCTCCTCTAGCTAATGACCTTATTATTGTTATCTGGCTAATGACCTTATTATTCTCCTCTGGTTAATGACCTTATTATTCTCCTCTGGCTAATGACCTTATTATTCTCCTCTACCTAATGACCTTATTAAATTCCTCTGGCTACTATTTTCCTCTGGCTAAAGACATTATTTTCCTTTGGCTAAAGACCTTATTATTTTCCTCCGGCTAATGACCTTATTATTGTCGTCATGCTAATGACCTGCTCAACGTTAAATTAATTTGTATTAAATCATGCACCAACAAATACACACACGATTGGTGTTTTCAAGTTTGGACTAATTGTTTAGTGTCTGTGGGTAGATGAACGTATAACCGTGTGATGGAGAGTGTGATGCGCTTATAAATGTGTGCATAAGTGATGCTGTGTTTATGTGCAATAATGCGTATGTAATGTGTGCTTGCTTGTGTTAGCGTATGTGCTTATGTATGTTTGAAAACACATCGAAGTCACGTTAAAGAGGCAAAAAATGTCTTACATTTCCTCTACTTCCATATGTGAGCGCCCAGTCTTTTATTTTTCGAAGTGACTACTCGGAAGATTTTTTAGGGATAGGGTTAGGGATAGGGTTAGGATTAGGGTTGGTGTTAGGGTTCTGCAGTTGTAAACACACGCATGCGCAGTACCATCGAAAACATCCATTGCGCATGCGTATCTTATTCCGGCTAGCATCGGCCTTTATTTTTAGCTATACTAGCATATATGGTTAGTAAGGTTACACCAAATTCATTTTTTTAAATATTTAATGCATTTTACATTTGTGATTTATTTTCATTTTTTTTTTTTACTTTTTTTGTGATTTGTGAATATGATTAAAGCTTTTTTCCCTAAAAAATAATTTGTATGTAAGCCTTATTTTACATTTTTTTTAGTCATTCATTTGTAATGAAGTGGACACGACCAGTAGATTTGTAAGCACTAAAATTGCGTTTCTACCCAAGCCCTAATTGACGGCCCTCTGATCAAGCGATCGATGGTATTTTTTTTAATCGTGTTATCTCCCCTTTTATTATTGACAGTAGTAATTTTAAAATGACTAATTATCCGTCTAATTAAATTGAAAACTCGATATTCTGGCTTTGTCAGATTTCAGCTCAATCGGACGACCGGGGTTGAATTAAGATTCCAAGATTTGGGGATCTACACACATACTGCGCGAGCTAAATAAAAGCCTTTAAAAACGAAATACAGGGGTGAGAGGTCATTCTCTCTAAAAATATTTTTACACCAAGTAATTTTTTTTTTTACAAAACGGAATTCTTTTTATTTGCGGATTGGATGCGGTTACAGAGATATTGTTCATAAAGTATTATATGATTCGTGGCGCGATATCTTCATTGGAATGCTTTACAACTCGATATTATGGGAAACAACTTACAATTTTTTTCACGAAAGTAGATAACATGAATAATAACATTCAGTAGTAATGAGATTAAGATAAATGATAATTTTGAATTTTATATTTCATATTTAATTAACATTTCTCTATGATAATTTGTTTAAAATTTAAACTTTATGAATATTGGAATATATAAAATGACTCTAATTTTTTTTTCAAAACCCATAGCTGTAATAGATAATGTATTTTTAAAGTAAGGTTATTTCTAAATTGTGCAATTATTGACGTTTGATAAATATTGTTCCAGCTCTTGTTGTATATCAAGACCTTATTAACTCACTCCTCCAAAAAAAAAAAAAGATTTGCCTCTATTATTCAGTTATTTTTAGTACCCTTAAGTCTTAACAGAACATTATAGACGCTATTTAATTACACATTTGCATTTTCAGGTTTAAAATAAAATTGAAATTAAACGTTTTGTATCAAGTATAAGTAAACCATCTTAGGTATATGTCAGAAAAAAAAGAATTACTATTCTAAATCTGTATCAGCCCTCAATAGCCGATGATGAAAACTGTAATACTAAAGCGAACATGGCAAGGTAAACTGTCGCTGTAAATTACATGTCTGAGGCACACAAACAAGAGAATACAAAATAAATTTCCACTTAAATTTAAAAAAAAAAAAACTTTAATTATCGTTATTCTAACATAATCGAGCAACTCGACAAAGCCCATGCGTTTGACAACACAAAGCTCAAAATAGCAAAAATAAAACTCAAATGTAAAGTTCCCTATCAAACCTGACGTGAGTTAGGTTACCCATCAGAGCTGGGTGGACTCAACTTGAATCCGGATTCGAACTCGTGATTCACGTTTTAGTAGTCCAGCTCTCTACCGCTAGGCCACCCCGTCTCATTAAACTCCATTGTATTTGTGATAATGAACAGCTACATGTGGGGACACGTTAAGGTTCAACCCAATTAACTTATCACAAACTGAAATCGTGAAAACGCAGCGTGACCTAAAGTAGAGGACCAGCCAACAATTGAAAAACTAGGAAATGTTGATTAGTGTGCCGTGCTTTACCTCCCTGCTCTGGACACTCTACCCTACTACCTAGATGTTGGTATCGGCGGACGAACCCACTCCTTCAGGTGTAGGAATATTGTGTATTGTTGTGTGGCAGAGTTAATTAAACACGACCCTGTGGTTTGTCTGAGTGGGAAACTACATCACAGAACGAGGAGGGACAGATTGGTTATAGCAACAGATCAATTTATGTTGAGTGAGTTTTTTTTTTCATTTCTGTTTACATTGTCAATAGGGGTTGTTAAAAAATGTGGAAAGTGTTATGAAGTCATAAATATAGTTGGTGCTATGGTTTGATGTCGTTGATGACTGCAGTGAGAGAATAAACAGTTTTGTGGTGAATTAGACACATCAACAGTAGATTGCTTGATTGTTAAAGAAGACACCAGCACAATCCCAACTCAGCAACTTTAATTTAATGGATGGTGAAACTAAACACTATATGATGGTCTTAGTATGGTCTAAAGAAGAGGAGAAACTTGTTCATCAATAGCGGCCAGCTTTAGGGGCCAGCCTTAGGGGTCAGGGTTGGGGCCAGCCTTGCCACACTTTACGAAAACAAAACACGTCTACATCCTCCCAAAACTAACGTTCAGATGTCTTAATTCATTCTCCCGGCCCCAGCTTCACCCTAAGGTAACCAAACCCCTGCCTGACCCCAGCTTCACCCTAAGGTAACCCAACCCCTGCCTGACCCCAGCTTCACCCTAAGGTAACCCACCCCTGGCTGACCCCAGCTTCACCCTAAGGTAATCCACCCCTGCCTGACCCCAGCTTCACCCTAAGGTAACCCAACCCCTGCCTGACCCCAGCTTCCCCCTAAGGTAACCCAACCCCTGCCCGGCATCAGCTTCACCCTAAGGTAACCCAAACCCTGGCTGACCCCAGCTTCACCCTAAGGTAACCCAACCCCTGCCTGACCCCAGCTTCACCCTAAGGTAACCCAATCCCTGCCCGGCCCCAACTTCACCCTAAGGTAACCCAACCCCTGCCTGACCCCAGCTTCACCCTAAGGTAACCCCTGCCTGACCCCAGCTTCACCCTAAGGTAACCCCTGCCTGACCCCAGCTTCACCCTAAGGTAATCCAACCCCTGCCTGACCCCAGCCTCACCCTAAGGTAATCCAACCCCTGCCTGACCCCACCTCACCCTAAGGTAATCCAACCCCTGCCTGACCCCACCTCACCCTAAGGTAATCCAACCCCTGCCTGACCCCAGCTTCACCCTAAGGTAACCAAACCTCTGGCTGACCCCAGCTTCACCCTAAGGTAACCTAACCCCTGCCTGACCCCAGCTTCACCCTAAGGTAACCCAACCCCTGCCTGACCCCAGCTTCCCCTAAGGTAACCCAACCCTGCCTGACCCCAGCTTCCCCTAAGGTAACCCAACCCCTGCCTGACCCCAGCTTCACCCTAAGGTAATCCAACCCCTGCCTGACCCCAGCTTCACCCTAAGGTAACCCAACCCCTGCCTGACCCCAGCTTCACCCTAAGGTAACCCAACCCCTGCCTGACCCCAGCTTCACACTAAGGTAACCCAACCCCTGCCTGACCCCAGCATCACCCTAAGGTAGCCCAACCCTTGCCTGACCCCAGCTTCACCCTAAGGTAACCCAACCCCTGCCTGACCCCAGCTTCACCCTAAGGTAACCCCTGCCTGACCCCAGCTTCACCCTAAGGTAACCCAACCCCTGCCTGACCCCAGCTTCACCCTAAGGTAACCCAAACCCTGGCTGACCCTAGCTTCCCCCTAAGGTAACCCAACCCCTGCCTGACCCCAGCTTCACCCTAAGGTAACCAAACCCCTGCCCGGCCCCAGCTTCACCCTAAGGTAACCCAACCCCTGCCTGACCCCAGCTTCACCCTAAGGTAACCAAACCCCTACCTGACCCCAGCTTCCCCCTAAGGTAACCCAACCCCTGCCTGACCCCAGCTTCACCCTAAGGTAACCAAACCCCTGCCCGGCCCCAGCTTCACCCTAAGGTAACCCAACCCCTGCCTGACCACAGATTCACCCTAAGGTAACCCAACCCCTGCCCGGCTCCAGCTTCACCCTAAGGTAACCCAAACCTTGGCTGACCCCAGCTTCACCCTAAGGTAACCCAACCCCTGCCTGACCACAGATTCACCATAAGGTAACCCAACCCCTGCCTGACCCCAGCTTCACCCTAAGGTAACCCAACCCCTGCCTGAACACAGCTTCACCCTAAGGTAACCAAACCCCTACCTGACCCCAGCTTCACCCTAAGGTAACCCAACCCCTGCCTGACCCCAGCTTCACCCTAAGGTAACCCAAACCCTGGCTGACCCCAGCTTCACCCTAAGGTAACCCAACCCCTGCCTGACCCCAGCTTCACCCTAAGGTAACCCAACCCCTGCCTGACCCCAGCTTCACCCTAAGGTAACCCCTGCCTGACCCCAGCTTCACCCTAAGGTAACCCAACCCCTGCCTGACCCCAGCTTCACCCTAAGGTAACCCAACCCCTGCCTGACCCCAGCTTCACCCTAAGGTAACCCAACCCCTGCCTGACCCCAGCTTCACCCTAAGGTAACCCAACCCCTGCCTGACCCCAGCTTCACCCTAAGGTAACCCCTGCCTGACCCCAGCTTCACCCTAAGGTAACCCAACCCCTGCCTGACCCCAGCTTCACCCTAAGGTAACCCAACCCCTGCCTGACCCCAGCTTCACCCTAAGGTAACCCAACCCCTGCCTGACCCCAGCTTCACCCTAAGGTAATCCAACCCCTGCCTGACCCCAGCTTCACCCTAAGGTAACCCAACCCCTTCCTGACCCCAGCTTCACCCTAAGGTAACCCCTGCCTGACCCCAGCTTCACCCTAAGGTAACCCAAACCCTGGCTGACCCCAGCTTCACCCTAAGGTAACCCAACCCCTGCCTGACCCCAGCTTCACCCTAAGGTAACCCAACCCCTTCCTGACCCCAGCTTCACCCTAAGGTAACCCCTGCCTGACCCCAGCTTCACCCTAAGGTAACCCAAACCCTGGCTGACCCCAGCTTCACCCTAAGGTAACCCAACCCCTGCCTGACCCCAGCTTCACCCTAAGGTAACCCAAACCCTGGCTGACCCCAGCTTCACCCTAAGGTAACCCAACCCCTGCCTGACCCCAGCTTCACCCTAAGGTAACCAAACCCCTGCCCGGCCCCAGCTTCACCCTAAGGTAACCCAACCCCTGCCTGACCCCAGCTTCACCCTAAGGTAACCAAACCCCTACCTGACCCCAGCTTCCCCCTAAGGTAACCCAACCCCTGCCTGACCCCAGCTTCACCCTAAGGAAACCAAACCCCTGCCCGGCCCCAGCTTCACCCTAAGGTAACCCAACCCCTGCCTGACCACAGATTCACCCTAAGGTAACCCAACCCCTGCCCGGCCCCAGCTTCACCCTAAGGTAACCCAAATCCTGGCTGACCCCAGCTTCACCCTAAGGTAACCCAACCCCTGCCTGACCACAGATTCACCCTAAGGTAACCCAACCCCTGCCTGACCCCAGCTTCACCCTAAGGTAACCCAACCCCTGCCTGAACACAGCTTCACCCTAAGGTAACCAAACCCCTACCTGACCCCAGCTTCACCCTAAGGTAACCCAACCCCTGCCTGACCCCAGCTTCACCCTAAGGTAACCCAAACCCTGGCTGACCCCAGCTTCACCCTAAGGTAACCCAACCCCTGCCTGACCCCAGCTTCACCCTAAGGTAACCCAACCCCTGCCTGACCCCAGCTTCACCCTAAGGTAACCCCTGCCTGACCCCAGCTTCACCCTAAGGTAACCCAACCCCTGCCTGACCCCAGCTTCACCCTAAGGTAACCCAACCCCTGCCTGACTCCAGCTTCACCCTAAGGTAACCCAACCCCTGCCTGACCCCAGCTTCACCCTAAGGTAACCCAACCCCTGCCTGACCCCAGCTTCACCCTAAGGTAACCCCTGCCTGACCCCAGCTTCACCCTAAGGTAACCCAACCCCTGCCTGACCCCAGCTTCACCCTAAGGTAACCCAACCCCTGCCTGACCCCAGCTTCACCCTAAGGTAACCCAACCCCTTCCTGACCCCAGCTTCACCCTAAGGTAACCCCTGCCTGACCCCAGCTTCACCCTAAGGTAACCCAAACCCTGGCTGACCCCAGCTTCACCCTAAGGTAACCCAACCCCTGCCTGACCCCAGCTTCACCCTAAGGTAACCAAACCCCTGCCCGGCCCCAGCTTCACCCTAAGGTAACCCAACCCCTGCCTGACCCCAGCTTCACCCTAAGGTAACCAAACCCCTACCTGACCCCAGCTTCCCCCTAAGGTAACCCAACCCCTGCCTGACCCCAGCTTCACCCTAAGGAAACCAAACCCCTGCCCGGCCCCAGCTTCACCCTAAGGTAACCCAACCCCTGCCTGACCACAGATTCACCCTAAGGTAACCCAACCCCTGCCCGGCCCCAGCTTCACCCTAAGGTAACCCAAATCCTGGCTGACCCCAGCTTCACCCTAAGGTAACCCAACCCCTGCCTGACCACAGATTCACCCTAAGGTAACCCAACCCCTGCCTGACCCCAGCTTCACCCTAAGGTAACCCAACCCCTGCCTGAACACAGCTTCACCCTAAGGTAACCAAACCCCTACCTGACCCCAGCTTCACCCTAAGGTAACCCAACCCCTGCCTGACCCCAGCTTCACCCTAAGGTAACCCAAACCCTGGCTGACCCCAGCTTCACCCTAAGGTAACCCAACCCCTGCCTGACCCCAGCTTCACCCTAAGGTAACCCAACCCCTGCCTGACCCCAGCTTCACCCTAAGGTAACCCCTGCCTGACCCCAGCTTCACCCTAAGGTAACCCAACCCCTGCCTGACCCCAGCTTCACCCTAAGGTAACCCAACCCCTGCCTGACCCCAGCTTCACCCTAAGGTAACCCAACCCCTGCCTGACCCCAGCTTCACCCTAAGGTAACCCAACCCCTGCCTGACCCCAGCTTCACCCTAAGGTAACCCCTGCCTGACCCCAGCTTCACCCTAAGGTAACCCAACCCCTGCCTGACCCCAGCTTCACCCTAAGGTAACCCAACCCCTGCCTGACCCCAGCTTCACCCTAAGGTAACCCAACCCCTTCCTGACCCCAGCTTCACCCTAAGGTAACCCCTGCCTGACCCCAGCTTCACCCTAAGGTAACCCAAACCCTGGCTGACCCCAGCTTCACCCTAAGGTAACCCAACCCCTGCCTGACCCCAGCTTCACCCTAAGGTAACCCAACCCCTGCCTGACCCCAGCTTCACCCTAAGGTAACCCAAACCCTGCCTGACCCCAGCAGTCCCGCAAGGGGCGGGGTGCCTAATATGTGCATGCATTAATTAACTCGAACTATTTACGACTGGGACAACTGCAAGCTATTTAGTTTGTACCTAGTGGGGGGACGTACAGTCAAACACACTAAGGACTATTCCTATTGCAGCTATTATGATCTATCTAACCTATACACACTATAACAGCATTCACATACCATTTAATTAAAATTAAAACTATATTTTACCCCAGTTCCGTATCCTATGCTAATCCCAATTATAACAGAAGCAGAATAGTTTTATTACCTGTTAAGCTAGTTCTGTTTTAGTTTATGCTGATAATTTTCCAATCGTATTCCAGCCTCATAATGAAATTTCGAGGAGCTTTAAAGATAATTCGATTTTGATATTTGTTTTGGATATAATCACCTAAACCTTAAGTCGGTTTTTGCAATAAGAAGACTGGTGAGTTGGTTCGTAGCTTTGAGTTTACTAAGAAAGGAAAGGTAATTACATACCTTTGTAAATATTTTTTTATCATTGTTCTTTCCCTTTGAGACATATCTTAGAAGCAGATATTTAGTTTTTTATCAAATTATTTTACTCATCATAGACAGCCTAAAACACACACTTTAGTTGACCTAGCATTAATTTTTAAAAAAAAATGAAATAAGGATATTTTAATTAAATAATGTTAATTAGCTTGATCTACAAGAGTGAAATGTGTTTTTCACGGCTGAGTGATTTTTAGCCCGGCCCCGAATGTCGACCAACTAAAAAGAAAGGGCCCATAATTGTCTTATAGAGATTAGAGAGTACTAATCGTATTTTATCGCAAGTAGTTTTTAGTCGTAGCCTTTTTGGTGTCAGCTTTATTAAAACAAATTACTAAAAAGTAAAAAATACAACAAAAATTAATATTGAAAATATTTCTAATAATAAGCTTTTAAATGCACTGAAAATATAAAAATAAAAATAAAAACTTGCTTTCTTTAATAAATCGTTGGTCATTAGATATATTACTTAATACATAGCAACCAATACTTTTATACAAATATACATTTAACAGGAATCAAAATTTAATTGAAAACGGGACTTAATCCGAAATCAACACTTTTACTGGATCTGAAAATTTAGCCGGAATCAAAATTTAACTGAAACGGAACTTTATTCGGAACCGGCACTTTAACTTAATCTGGACGTGTAACCTAAAATTTAGTTGGAAACGACATGTAACTTGAAACGAAAAAACAAACAAAACGGAAACGTAAATTTATCCTGAAACGGACAATTGAAACAGTAACGAAACCTAGCTTATAACGGGAGGCTGACATTGGTTAAAGTATATTATTCTACATAAATTGAACGGTAGACGTTCTTCGGCGATTTAATTTGGATTAGTAGAGTCAGGGTGTTGTGCTGATAGGGGATGTTGTATTATTAAATATAAATTGACTACTACACTGACCGCTATTGTGTATTTTATCATGGAAAACAATTGTTGTGACTTTCATTCATTGTTTTACTCTCCCTGGCTGGCTTATCGTGAATACAAATAAACCGGGAGTGATCTCCCCTAAACTTTCTCGAATATTCTTATATAAAATAACAGGGGATGGGAACTCGGGCTATAGACATGATTTTTAATCCATTTTAAATACTTAAAGTTTTAAAAATAGAATAAAATCTCGTAGACAAATTAATTGCACACCAAGTGAACGCCAAATAAAAAAGCGCATAATAGTGCGCAATATTATTAGTACTTTTAAAATTTACATTAGTTTTTTGAGAAATCGGAAGTAGCGCAAAGTACTACTTCCAGTCAACGGAAATTACTCAAAATTTAACAGAAGGTAGAGAATTAGATCTTTTACTTACATGTGAAATTTCATTTATCTATCTGAAATAGTACTCAAGATATAGGCTTTTGAAAAATTCAAAGTAGGAAAAGTACCACTTCCGGTTATCGGAAATCGCTCAAAAGTTGATACGGATCTACGATTTTGATAAAATACTTATATATGAAATTTCATCAACCTAGCTGTAACGGTACTCAAGTAATCGTGTTTACACACGGACAGACAGACAGACAGACACACAGACAGACACACAGACATACGGACAAGATTGCAAAATTATGTTTTTCCGTATCAGTGAGGTGTAAAACGTCGAGATTTGTAAAAATCTCGATTTTTTTTTTGCACGATTACAAGACTTTCTCTATACTTCGTATATACGAGAAAGTAAAAATATGAAAATGGGTGTAATTGATACTTCCTTAACGGCTTTAATTTTTAAAAAAATGTAACTATAATTGTATCTCTTGACATACTTTTTTAAAGATAAAAAAAAAATTATTATGATTACATAGACTTTTGAAGCCTACTATCGAGTATTGGTGAGATCATTATTTTGTGGCATTTTGTTTCGTTCTGAAAATGTCATATTTGTTCCATGTACATCACGATCGTGGGAAGTTTTGTTTTTCGTTTGACTGTTAAAGTTTTTACTTTCCTTGTGTTCCGAATTACAGAATAGCTAAACCATTAATTATTAAAAAGATATTAAAACAATTAAGGGAAATAACTATAACTATATTCCTAAAACTGGTTAACAAGCAAAACTAATAAAGTTTAGTTAAAAAGACTGTTTTTATTGTTTTTATGACAGGCTTATTTTTGCTTACAAAAATAGTGTCTAATATAAATATTGTCTAAATTTATACTTAAAATGATCACTATAAAAATGTTTTAAAATAATTAAAATGGAAAAACCGTTACGTATAATAGACAGCTATTTTTAGACAACTGAAATATATCTCCTGTTTGCGTTTTTTTAACTCTATTCTGTGTTCCAGCATTACTTCGATTCTCTTATCTACGGGTGTGCCACATTGGCTCTTTAGTTTGCTTAGTCATGAATGGAAATATTTTAAGTTTCTTAGGGCCTGCAACATTTATATATTTAAAAGACCTAGGCCTAATTACAGATATTTAGAATAAGAATATGTACTAATCTACTATTAATAATCCAAAATCATAAAGACCTAGAATTTTTAGCTGTATCATTATCAATGTCATTATCAAGCCTCATGGAAGGCCAAGAGCATATTATTTATTAGTAATATTAGTCTAGACTCGACAACTCTAGATCTAATTAATAATTAATTAGATCTATACTATCGCTAGATCAAGTATGTGTAGGCTAACTTATTATATTTAATTATTATTAATTCAGCCTTCCACTAGCATAAAATGGCATAAATCATACATAGAATGATAGACAATGTCTGTTTACACTTGGGGACTTGGTAAAAATGGCCAGCTTGGTACTGGAAAAGCTGAGACTTCACATACACCACAGCTCTTAACAAAAGCATTTGCTGAACATCCTCTTCATTTAGTTCATCAAATCAGCTGTGGTGCTCTGTTTACAGCTATTGTAACAAAAAATGGAAATTTATATACTTGTGGATGTGGAAAATTTGGTCGCCTTGGACTTGAAAGTAAAGAAGAGGACACGCTAATGTTTACTGCTGTAAACCTGGCCGGAAAGTTAGGAAAAGTTAATCAGGTAAGCATTGGAAGGTATAGGCTACATAGCATTAGCATGTAGTAGTAATGGAATATACATCACTGTTTGAATTCATATGGAGTAGTCCTATTATTTCATAATTCAGATTCATTTACTTTTAATAGGCAGTAAGGTTTTTATAGCACAAAACTATAAATAGATTTTTTCAGGTGTCCTGTGGATCTTGGCATGCATCAGCTGTGACAGAATCTGGTCAGATTTTCATCTGAGGCCATAAGAAAGCTGCTGGGAATGCTATTGGTACCAGTACATCTGATGGTTCCTTGTCAGGGCTGCCACGCCTCGTGTCATTTACAGCTGAACTTATAATTGCTGGTGTGCCTTGTGGACATAACTATACCTATGCCTGGACTGTGGATGGTCAAGTGTTTTCTTGGGGAAGTGGACATTGTGGAGTGCTAGGTCATGGGTGATAAAGACTTTCTACAACCTACAAAAGTGAATAAGCTGTCAGAAGTGACAGTGAAAAGTGTTGGGGCTGGTCACAGCTGATGGTTTATTGTTTACTGTTGGTAAAGGACGCGACGGTGCTCTAGGTCTTGGGAAATCTCTGCTGAATGATGTTTTCTATCCAACTAAATGTTCAACTGATGAAGATATTATTGGTGTCAGTTGCAGCAAGGGAGATCACCATGGCCACACTTTAGCTCTAACTAAAGAGGGGAAAGTCCTGTCTTGGGGAGATGGATATAAAGGGAAACTAGGACTTGGCCATCATAATGTACTGTACAGCCCGTCAGCCATACCTCAAGAATATTTCAGTGGTGAGAAGGTGGTGTCCATAGCTGCAGGGGGCATCCACTCCTGTGCTGCAAAACTGACTGGTAAAGTGTACACTTGGGGATGTGGAAGCGATGGTCGCCTAGGCCATAAAGATGGAGAAAAGCACAGATATTTATTCCGCTCAGACATTCCAAGATTAGTAGATTTGCCCAAAAATACCAATTATGTTGCAGTAAGCTCATCATATTATCATACAGCTGCACTCATTGATTAGCTACACCAAAGTAAAACTAATGACATTTTTATTGAAAAAAAGTAGATACTCATACAATTATGTTATTGTAACATTATCTACGACTAGGAACAACACAAGGAGTCAGACTAAATCTTCTACAAAGAATTAATATAAAGGGATAACTGCTACCTACCTTTAATTATAAAATACAAGTTTCATATTTCTTTTGTCATTCGTATCAGCACTGTTCAATAAAGATCTAAATATTTTATTGTTTACATATATTAATTTTTTATTTAAATTTAAACATGTTCGATTGATCTCAGTTTTATCTTTTTTGCAGTACATTTTTCACAATTTACTACTTCAACAAGACTATTATTTTCTTTCATGTATGCATATTGCAGCTTTTGACAATAAATTTTATTAAAATCTTAGAAAAAAAAATTAAAAAAAAAAGGTTCGCTTATTTAAATTTGAAAAGGAAGAATGTTTGATTTTATGTGTCTCAATGTACTCAACACATTAATCAGGCTGTTTATAATATGTATAATATTATTTTTCTTTAATCCCAAATTTATCTCAGCTCTAGTTATAAGTTTATACCCCCTCAACCCAATCCACTAAAAAAACTATTTTGTCGTTTTTACTTTCTCGTATATACGAAGTATAGAGAAAGTCTTGTAATCGTGCAAAAAAAAAATCGAGATTTTTGCAAATCTTGACGTTTTAGGGCTCCCTGAGTCGGAAAAACATAGTTTTGCAATCTTGTCCGTATGTCTGTGTGTGTGTTTCTGTGTGTGTGTGTCTGTAAACACGATAACTTGAGTACCGTTACAGCTAGGTTGATGAAATTTCATATAACAGTATTATATCAAAATTGTAGATCTGTATCAACTTTTGAGCGATTTCCGATAACCGGAAGTGGAACTTTTTCTACTTTCAATTTTTCAAAAGCCATAACTTGAGTACTTTTTCAGATAGATAAATGAAATTTCACATATAAGTAAAAAATATAATTCTCTGCCTTCTATCAAATTTTGAGTAATTTCCGTTGACCGGAAGTAGTAATTTACGCTATTTCCGATTTCTCAAAACCCGCATGTGAATTTATAAAGTACTAGTAATATCGCACACTATTATGCACATTTAGTTTGACGTTCACTTGGTGTGCAATTCTTTTTTCTACGAGATTCTATTCTATTATAAAAAGTTTAAGTAATTAAAAATGGATTTAAAATATTGTCTATATCCAGAGTTGCCATCCCCCGTAGTGTTATATAAGAATATTCGAGAAAGTTTAGGGGAAATCACTCCCGGTTTACCGGTTTATTAGGTTTAAAAATCAAATCGAAATTTGACGTTTCATTATGTCTAAGTAAACCATCTTAAATGAATATATATATATATATATATATATATATATATATATATATATATATATATATATATATATATATATATATATATATATATATATATATATATATATATATATATATATATATACACTTTAACCAATGTCTCCCCCTCCTCGGAAGCATTAAGGGCTCCCTCCCCCTTCCCCCCCCCCCCCATGAAATAAATGTTTGAAAGATATCTTGCCTGACATTCTACCATAGATCTGACCCACCCCTAATCCTAACCCTAAAACACAATGCTGTAATTGTAAAACTGTAATTGTAAAAAAGAAAATCTCAACACGAGCGAGCATTGTCTGGTCGACTTTCTATCAAAACTTTAAAGTATATAAGAGTTAAATAATAAAGTTTATAAAGAGAGTTCAATCCCATGTGTCGATGAAATCAGCTCAATTATTGAAAACGAAACGCCGGGACTGATTCTGTTCCCTATTATGTTTTTACCTATTCGACCAGCGGGGCGGGCACGTCGCCAAGGCCTGTGTTCAGTCATGCGTGGAGCCATTAGTCCACCTGTTTTGTACCTGGCCCTTGTGTTGGCGTGAGAAATCCTCCTCGGTGGTCCAGCACCGTCACGCCCGGGTGGACGCCGGCCCCCATGTGCTGGACGTGTCGTAATGTTTGTCGCTACCCGTGGGGTGACGGCTACAGAATGGTTACACACCTCCATTGTCCGATGCTGACCGCTGACCCGTAGATTTCACAAACTGTCCACGCGGTGACAGTGCTTTGGTGGTGGTGGTGGTGGTGTGTGTGTGTGTGTGTGTGTGTGTGTGTGTGTGTGTGTGTGTGTCACCAAAATAAACAGCACCGCGGCAAAGATGTTAATTTATTCAAATGCAGGGAGCAAATGTTATCGATAACTTAACCTTAAACTCACCATACTGAACTTTCACTATTTTAAGTTATTTTAGCTTCAAATATATGTTTAATTACGTAGGCCTATATGTGTTTTGATAAATAATACGAAAATATGTCATTATTGGCTAGCTTCTTATTTGACTCGTTGATGTAGCGGGCAACTTCTCTGTGTTAATAAAAAACATTAGTCAAACTCGCCAGTGGCGTCACTAGGACGGGAGACTACCAATGCGATAACTCAGGAATCAACCCCCTTCCCCTCCGCCATCTGTATGATATATTAAAACTCTAGATCTAGGCCATTTGGTGTCACCCTTTGCTGGAGAATATCATTTTGTAGATAACGATGTATGTAACTTTTAAAAAAAAAAATCTATTAAACAAACTTGGAAAATCTGATTTCTCATAAAAAAAATTATCCATATTTTGTTTTGGTGTCACCCCTTTCGATTATGCGACCAGGTGCGGCCCGCACCTCCATCCCCCCCCCCCCAATTAGTGACGTTATTGATACTCGCTACATAAATAGATTACAATTATAAAAATAAGAAATACATTTCGATCTGCTTCGGTTATCCATACAATATTCCAGTTATGGTTTATCGTCTGTAACGACGCTCAAATCGTCAGGTTAGCTCAGCTGAAACGCTGCAATTAAGTCGTGTTACACCCCCCCCCCCCCTCCCCATCACAAATGTATTAAAAGGTTAATTTAATCTCCACTATATTTGTTTACCAGCCGGTTAAATCCAACCAAAATCTTCGCGGCAAACACACTTTACCAAACTCCACCCCGCGCCTGCCTATGTTTGCATTCCGCCCGTCACTTCACAACAAACGCCGCAGGCGATTGGGCCCGCGGGGGAACTCGTACACGGGCGACCAATCAAATCTCGCGGCACAAAATAAATCTAGGCTAGTCAATGTCATCCTAGCTACACACGTGTGGGAATTGTTGACTGTGTTCGATTTATTTTCGCAAAAAAAATTTCCACGCTGTATTTCCATTGTGATTTTTCTATGACAAATTGTTGTGTATTGATCTAGATACTAGTATAAATCTGTGTGTTTGGGAGGTTAGGTAGAAGAATCTAGAACACGCCGAGCGAGGAAGGCGGTAGTAAAACAAACAGCGCGTCAAGATTGGTAGTGACCTCTCGCTTTGCGGCCTCGACTGACCAAAACAGTGGATCGGATGTGTACGACTACTACTAGTCTTACCTTCGCCGTGTGCTGTTCGCCGACCCGTACGCGGTGGTTAAAACTTAGTCTTGCGGTTGATTCTTAACATCGCATTGAACAGGTGATTGGTAACATCAGATTTAGATATAGTCTAGTGTCCAGTCTAGTCATTGCTTGTTAACTTCAAGGTTAACCGTAACAGTTTATTCATTGGAATATTGTTAACACTGGCCGTGGTAAATCTATTACTATTGTAGATTTGTTTGTTAACATCGTGTGCAGCTGTGGCCGTTGATTAAAAATTTTTACTCCCACCCGGCCTAGCAATTGTTTGTGTCAACACCGGGTCAAACTGTTGTTTTGATTGTCTCTCGTAATGTCTCGAATTACTTGATGGAATCAAATGACTTGATGAGAAAATAAAATCTCCTGTCATGTAGCGGCTCATATGATGATGGATTACTTGCGACTTTTCTGGTGAGTATTTAAGTCTGATCAAAATAAATAAACTATTAAAACTAGACAGCCTATAGAATCTAATTACTAATTAATTTACTAATTATTAACTAATAATTTAATATTTAATATGTACATCGAAGAGTACTACATCTAGATTTATCTAGATCTAGATTCTATTACTAGATCTATATAGATCTATTATATCATAAAACGAGTAGATCTAGTCAAGATTAAAGTTACTGATGTGTATTCATTTTTTACTGTTATTAGATATATTTATTATTTTATCAGTAGTCTAGCTTCTTATTTGTATAGATCTAGTATACAATTAAGAAGCTACACTACTGATATTTTGTTACATTTGACCAATGTATTAGGCTGAGATCTATATTAAATAATTAAAACTATATTTATGACAATATAAAATTTAAAATCTGTAGGGCCTATATTAACAAGCTTTTAATGCGTTGTATATTGGAAAATATAACCGATTTGCTCTATTTAGTAAAAGCTTTGGTCGCTAAAATAATTAGATCTATGTAAAATATCTCAAGAGCGACCTAAAGCTTTTGGTAGAGAGAGAAAATGAGTTCTATGTTCTAAACTTTCAATGCATTTAAAAGCTTGTTATTATGAAGGTCCTAAACTCGACCCTTACTTCAACACCGACAGAAAAATAATCACTGCGATATATTATTTGTCGAATTTCATTATAGGTGCCCTCGGCTTTTTTTTTAAATAAAGCCCTCGATGTTATTTTTATTGTTGGAGGGTTGGCCAACTTGTATAATCGCCGAGTGTTTTCTTCTGGTAGGGCTGTCCTAACCCGGGGCCCATTAGCTCTCAAAGAAATCGGCAGAAAAACAACCGTTTACGTTTATGTATTAATGAATTTACAATTTACGGTTGCATCTAACCTAGTGGTTCGATGGGTTAGTGCGAGATAGTAAGTGTATTAAAATGAAATATGCTAGGTTTAAATGTAATATATTGATATATAGTTAATTGTTTATTGGTGATTAGGATGATTAACTTTCACTTTCAACCAGAAAATTGTTATGAAATTCTAAAATTTTAATAAAAAATGGTGTGTGTTGGGGAGGACGGGGTGGTTATTGGTGGTACACTGATAGCGACCTGTTTCAATTGTCATCAGCTTATTCTTTAAGCTGTCTAATTAGTCGATTTGGTAGATTTTACCTGTTTTTAAAAGGAAAATAGCCTGTTTTTCAAAAGTAGATTGTCTGTTTCTAAAAAGATAAATTGCCTGTTTCTCAGAAGTAGATTGTCTTATCTAAGACTCAAATTGCCCTGCTTAAAGACGTAGATTACATGCTCACAAGAGGTAGATTTCACTGTTTTTAACACCACGTTTACACTTGCGACATGTATACCATACATATCTAAAAAGAAACAAAAACTTGGAACAAGTAAGTACACATGTTTCGCGGGAAATTTTTTTTTTATCATCTTACATCAACTTTGTTGCGATTTTTTTTTCTAGACTTGTATAGTATACATGTCGCAAGTGTAAACACGGTGTAAGATTTAAATAGCTAGTTTATCAGACGTAAATTACCTGTTTGTAAGAGCTAGGTATTACCTGTTTCTAACTGGTCTAATACTGCTAATGTCTGCTTTTCAACAAGAGCATATTTAACTAAATATGTTCTCAATTTAAACCCAACATCCCCTCTTCACAAACTTAACAAAAAAAAGTTACGTTTTTTTCCCCAGCCTATTAATCATATTCTTAATGAAACCCAAAGTAAATTTAAATGCCGGATTACCATCTGATCCTATAATCATAATGGCTAGACCCATATCGTTACAACACATGTTAAAAGAAAGCTGAAGTTTGTTTTAAATTTTAAAATACTTTTTCGATTTCCTGTACATACGCGCAGTTGTCGCATTTTTTCTCTTTTAATTACCACTTCTGCGGGGGTGCTTTACATTTTCTTAATGGAGATATATCGATTCGTAATACCATACTCGATACATCCCAGTAATACTGTAGTCGATACATCCCCCGCGTTAATGCGATTACATCAAACAATAACACCTAAACTCGCCGGGGTGTATCTTGTTTTACTTTTCTTTTAATTAAACTATTAATCAGGTTTAGATATCAAGTTGCCGTTATGGCTTGGTGTAGGGTTTAGATATCAAGTTGTCGTAGAGGCGTAGCGACCCTTCCCGGCGCCCTGGGAAAAAACTTTTCGATTTGCACCCCACCCCCCATATGTCGTCGTCTCCCCCCCCCCCCCCCCCCCTACGCTACTGAATTGCCGTTAAGGCTTGGTTTAGGATAAGGGTTTACTTTACACCGCGTAACGTTGGTGTTTGAAACAGCTGAACCGGGAGGGTCACATACCAAGTTGACTGGAGTATGTGATTGAGTGGTGCATGCAGGGACATTGACCGATCGGCCGGGGGACATTTGTGGTTTTCTGCTTGATTAAAGTACACATTTTTTAAAGGTGGACCCTAACGCCCTTTAGATCTTCCATGTACATCGTTGCTTAAAAGTACTACACTACACGATCTACTCACACACACACATCCACAAACCCACACACACTATACTCATCAGGATTAGAGGTGCAGAAATCTTGTAACTCGGTCGGATTTGTATTATTTTGATCTCATTGCTAGTTTACTTCATTATGTAGGCCTACTTTCGTTATGTGTGTGTTTTTAAATTTTTCATTTTATGGTACATGTAAATTTGGATTGTAAGCTGTTCCTTACCTTATACCGAAAGTTTAGATCAAATATCTTTTCATAACAAGTTACCTTTCAAAATCTCAGTCTCATTGTCATTTGATTTTTTAAAATTTATATGTCTCAAGTTTTGTTTTTGTTTTTATGAGTTGAATTATAACCACCCCGTTTATTAACTTGGGATGTTGTTGGAGAAAATTTTAAAGCACCCAAAACTGTAACGCCACCATTCCATTGGTAGGGGGGGGGTATTGGCATTATAATTGAGTTGTACGTACTGAATATAGGATTTAGGAAATTACTCATTGTTTTGTGAAATTATTTGGCATTTCGTGAAATGATCAAATGTTTTGTTGAATGACTCACTTAAAACCACATTGACTTGATGAATGATTTAGTTTTACGTGAAATGACCAAACTTTCATTAAAGGATGAACACATACCGACATTGACCAAATGTTTTATAAGTTATTGTGTTGCGTAAAGTACTCACTGGTTTATATTGTGACTTAAATTATTAACGAAATGACATGTTTTACACTCGTGTGTCATTTCAACTTTACAACATACACTTGGTTAAATGTCATGTCATACTCGCGCTATATGACATGTCATTATATTTTGCAAGCTGTAAATGACATCTCATTATGCGCAGTAGATGTATACAATAACCCACACACCAGCTACCTACAGGTATCACCTAAGTTACTGCAGGTGTTTACTCCCCCCCCCCGCCACCCCCGTGGATGACGAGATAGACCAATGTTTATCTGACAGCCCACGACTGCCCCAACTCCCCCTCCTCCCCGCCTGATTTATTAAACATATGTCGCCATAATCCCAACACATCGATTCTCGATCTCGCTCCACCGCTTTGTTTTGCAAGCACATCAAGGGCTCTTCACGCCTCACATTGGTATCAAAGGTGCATGTGAAGAGGGCTTTATTGTTTCTTTAAATTAAAACAGAAACGTGCCACTTCATCCGTTTTCTTATTTCTAATAGAACCGCGGAATTTTTTTTTTAAAGCTAGCTTTTACTTCCCTTATCGCGCGATTCATGTTGTTGTTGTTTAAATCGATTATGCGAATGAATAACTATTTGGTACATCCTGCCGTGAAATGTTTTTAAAACGCCTACAGTAAGCAACAGCTGTGTGAAGTAGAAAAAAAAATCAGGTTATATGGTTTTTGTTGTTGAATATTTTTGACGTTGTGATATCCTGGTATGTTTAGGGTCTCATTCATAATTGTCAAAGGACCATGACACGTAATGCTAAAGGGTACGGGTAAATTATGTTGAAATGACCACGATAAGTTATGATAAGGAATCTGTAGGCTTACATATAATGTTACAGGCTTCCACTATAAGTTATGAAGCAGCGGGTTCGAGATTCAGGTGGGTTGGTATTTACACAACAAATAACTTGGTATAGTCCGGAGATTTCCGATGCTAGTGTTTACTGAATAATTTTTAGTCTCCCAGTCTATTTTATTTAAGAGGTCTATGGGATTTAAAAAATGACTGATTGATAACTTCAAATATGACTGATCTTACATACTGAAAAATGTGATTGCACGTGACAGCTGAATATGACTGCCTTATTTGGTTCTTGAAAATCACCGTCTTGCATATTACTGCAGAATACATTTTAACAATATGACAAATATCAATCACATCGTCGGATTTATGTTAGCTGATACAAGTACAATTTATTGACATGGACTGGATGTTGTCGGTATTATTACACATCTGGAATCGGTATGGCTTTGTGTCTAAAAACGTGGCTGATTATCTCTAACACAATGGCTAACTTAGGTACAGAGGGCCACAGTCAGTCATCATCATCTGTTCATACCCAACACACATTGGGCAGATGTATTAGAGTTTATCTGTTTCATTGACCTCTGCTTACTATGGGATAGTGTGGTCAGCACAATGCCCAGCCGCCTGTATTTCACTAACGTGAGCCAGGTACCCATCAGATCTGGTTACCTACAGACTCGACCCTTGTATCTGAACTAGTCTATCGCTCTACCGCTAGGCCACACCAGTCGTTATATTGTTTCATAATGTTGGGTTAAGCCTGGACCGACCTTTTACAATCACTCCCTGCACACTAAACAACATTGGTTTAGCCGTACCGTAAGGTTAGTGTTACCGCTCTCTAGATGCCAAAGATACATGACGTGGTACGGCTAACCGATCATTACCCAAAACAAAGCCAGGTGACCTGATGTCAGATCTGTGGCACCTTGACATATCAACCTGTAAATATTTGATCCAAACATCTCTCCCGATGTATCCGTTAATTTGAGGATTATAATACATTACCGCCCCCACAGCCATGGCCCTAGTGATACAATCTTATCATTTGTTGCCACCCACACACCCCACTCCCACGCAATAATCTAATCATTTGTTGCTACCCGCACACCCCACTCCCACACAATAATCGTATCATTTGTTACCACTCCCACTCCCACGCAATAATCTAATCCTGTGTATCAACAACTCCGTCAACTTTTCCTCTGGTCTCCATCCACAGGTCGATATTATCAGCTATCACGTGGATATTTACCATGATGCAACACTCCGGCGGTAAGTAACTATTCAAAATTAGTACTCTAATTTCTAATTCTAATTTCAGTTATATTTTTCCGCTTCTATCTTAGAATTATGCAAAAGCTATTTCTTTAAAATGCAATTTTTAAGTTGTTTTTTTTCTCCTGAAACTACTATGGAGCTGTAGTTTATAGATCCATTTCTCCTTCCATTCAATAAGTGGTGGGCTAGGCTAAGTGGAGTCTAGAGACCAGATTTGTAATCTGGTGTGGCTAGTTTGTAAGTCTAGAACACGCGCCTAGTGGTAGCAGAAACTACTATTGACATGCTACATATATGCGTTTTTAATGTATTGATTAATGTATTGATTATTGTACTAGTCACACTCTAGCTTTTGACTAGCACTACCTCGACTAGCCTCTGACTATCCCACAAACTCTAGTCTCTGACTAGCACTAGCCACACACTCAAGTCTCTGACTAGCACTAGTCGTTGACTAGTAAGCCTACATCCAGCTGCAATGGCTAAGGTTCCCCCTGTGTGCCCGGCAGCCCTTACAACAAAGAGCTTCACTGTGTGAGCGCCTCAGTAGCGCGTGAATCGTCCCTCATTAACAATCACTTACCCCCGCGAGTGACTAAACTTAAGGTGATTAACTTGATGAGCTAGAATGTAGGTCAGCCCACCCGCAACGAACCCTGGGATACCTACTGTACCATTTTTTATATAATTAAAATAGTTAGAGAGGCCACGAGTTGTCTTTATATCTGAGATTTTGTTCTGAAAAAAAAATTATGAAATTACTATAAAACTTAAAACAAACGAGTAATCACCCTGTAATGTAATCCAGCCCCCCACCCACCGGTCGCCATTTTCTGACCACCCCTCCCCTCATCAAGAAACTATTGTTGTTTACGCTTTGACCCCTTGATAAATATTTCTTTAAACTCAGCCTCACCTGTTTCTCCACCTCTTTCCCCTGTCTTTTGTCTGAACCTTCAGGTATCCCATACACCTTTTGCCACACCTCTCACCCCTCGCAAGCTGCTCTCTATTTTTCACACCTCCCCAGGTAAATAAAACATTGGTTTCTCACATTACAACCCCTCGCTACATTTCTTACATCTCCCAACACAATATTCTTATGACAAGACTTGTCTCTCTTTCAATAGCTTTTACTTGGCATGTCCGTATGACACGCATTTTGTAGCCTGATCAATTTCGCTACACACACAATTTCTCTTGTTAGTACATGCTAAACCCTCCCACCCCCCTCACCCACTCCACACTTCCCCACCACGCCCGTCCCTTAAACCAAATGAAAGCTGATCAAGTTCTCGACTGGCTTAAAATATTCCTAGGGATTATCACGGCCTAGCTTGTCACGCAAGAGGCCCTTATCCTAATCCAGGCACTAAGACCCCCCTCGTTCGGTCACTAACTTTTGATAAGGGCCCTCTATCTACCTTGTGCAGTGGACACTGGTCATGGGTGTACGTTCGTGGTTAACAATACTGGATCCTTTGAAGTGAGTTTTATGAAAGGTCCGTAACGCTAGTGCTCCACTGTGTCCTATGTATTGTGAGAGGGGGGAGGAGGGGGGAGGCTTTGATGTGAAGATTTCACGACCGCCTGTTTATGACCACTTGTACTAGCTAGAAGCCCGGCGTTTTATGGCGACCCTTGCTTACCGTGGCGGTGGTGAGCCTTTGTGCTCGGGTCTTGACGTTCGCCTGACGACTAGATTAAATTTGGCCGTCCGATAAAACAAATGGGCTCCTTGTGCTGTAATGGGCTCCGTCAATGGCAACTTTTCATTCAGAACGTCAAAACCAAAGGTTGTTCAAGTTAGGTACCGGCTCTTACAGACCATTCATACACCAGTAACTAATTATATACCTTATCAATACCATGGGTATTTTGACATTATATTGTTAAACGCCATTTTACTCAAACAGTTGCTATTACTATGTATATATATTCCAGCATAAACCATCCTTTGTTGCCATTGAAATTTGTCATGGGGGGGGGGTCAAATAGTAATATTAAATACATTGTAAAACAAATAATAAACATTAAGCAACACGAGCGCATGATCACCAATAGCTGTAGTTAAAGTTAGAAACATTTCATTGTGTGTGTCCATAGGGTGTTCTAACACCACCCCCACCCCTTCTGCTTACGCCACCAAAAGTTTGAATTATTCCATTGTATGTGTATTAGTGATGCTTTCTCAATACCTCCACATGTTAGCTAAACATTAGAAATGTTACGAGCCAATATATAGGTGAGTTGTACTGACGATTTTTTGAGTCGCACATTATAGAATTGTACCGTGCTGCCACTATATATTAATTCTTTCATGTCGTTATTTTAGCAAGCAGCATTAGTAATATACCAATACCATCATGTACTGGTTCTATACCATCATATACTATTAGGTCTACTCAAATGCCTATATCATATTATTTTGTACTAGTACTGCCGCCATATATGTGTACTATACAATAATGTATTCAAAATTGCGCGTGACACACAACCCCACACTGACATTATTAGACGCCACATACCTGTGATTGTATGACACACCTGTGATTGTATATGACACACAATCCCCACACTACAGGTATTAGACGCCACACACCTGTGATTGTATATGACACACAACCCCCACACTGACATTATTAGGCTCCACACACCTGTGATTGTATATGACACACAACCCCCACACTGACAGTATTAGGCTCCACACACCTGTGATTGTACGACACACAACCCCCACACTGACAGGTACTCGAAGCTACACACCTGCATGCTCGAGTACACACAATGTCACGTGTCTTGGTACGCTGTCCTGCGTCATTGTTTGTGGACGTTGGTCAGTGGTTCGGCCTTGATTTGCGGGCCCCAGGTAGGTCATAAACCTTAGTTGACAGCCCCCCCCCCCAACATGGGCTCGTTACCTGTGTGCCCCTTACACCTGTCAAAAACCTCCACGGTCACTATGACCTGGACGTTACCTAGGCAACAAGTAGCTTCCACATTTGGTTCAGCAAAGTTCGTCATACATTTCAAAGCTCCACATTTTAACCTATAACTACGTTAATATTAAGCCAGTTTGTTCTTGGTTGGACAAAGCAAATCCAAAAAGAAAAGCAGGCTGAAATCGGAGTCAATGGCCTCAATGGCGCATAACCAGTTGACACGTAACGCTTAATTGTGTTGGAAGCGTGGTCGAGTCGGCAAAAAGCTCATGGTTGATAAATTCGAACAAAGTCTCGAGTTCAAACCCACTGGCAGATAAATCTCGATCCCCTTCAACACTAAAAATTAAGAACGAAGAAGAAGAAGAAGAAAGAAGCCTCTTGCTGATAATAAATCGCGTTAATTAGCAAAAAATAAAGGTCCTATATATAAACAGTCAAATGTATAAGGGAGCTGACTCTTTAACCTCAGTATTGTTTAAATATTAAAGTTTGACAAAAATAAAAATTAATAAAAATATTTCGTTTGTTACCCTTATTTCCATAAGAGTTATCCGGTCTGTTTCCACGATTTCCAGCCCAAGAACAGTCACTCCGCCAATGTTTATGCTGACATTAACTCCCCTGCCCGTGCAACCTTATCCACTTGATAAATGGTTAGAGACCATTAGCTAATCCCCAACAAGACATTTAAAGAGCGTACCCACCTGGCTCGTCGGAAACTGGCGCTTGATTGGGGCTCTGATGCACGCCGTCAAAGGTTTGGGCCGTACCGGACCATCAAAGTGGTGATGTACTGGGGACATCAGGTGGTGATATACCAGGGCCATCAAGGTGATGCCATACCAGGGCCATCAAGGTAGTGATCTACTGGGGTCATTTGAGTGCTAATATACCAGATCCATCAAAGTGGTAATCTATCGGGTCTATCAATATGGTGATCTACCTGGGCTCTGAGATGGGACGTTTGCCAGAGCAATCTCTTACTAGTCCGTCCACATCTGGTTTTACAGTCAGTCCTCCACCAGTAGGTCCTACCCCCCGTCCCCCCTCACCTGTCTTAAAGTCCTCCACCTGAAGGTCCTACCCCCCTCCCCCACACCTGTCTTAAAGTCCTCCACTTGTAGGTCCTACCCCCCTCCCCCACCTGTCTTAAAGTCCTCCACCTGTAGGTCCTACCCCCCCCCCCCCCTCCCCCACTTGTCTTAAAGTCCTCCACCCACGAACCCTCAGGCTATCTCTCTCAGGCTATGTCCAGCGTCCAGCTCTGTATATATGGCGATGTTGTCCAGCGCCGCGAATGATTAGATAGCATCACTGACCACACACAGTTTTTCCTCCCTTTACGTCCGCCCCCTCCCTCATCCCTGAAAAATACCCTTCTTTCAGTGGCGACCCGAAATCAACCTCAGCATCAATAGCAAAGGGAAACAACTGTCTTTATGTACAGCACAAAACTGTCATGACATACTGCATATTTTAACGTGTATTACAATTAATAAATTGGATTACAAGTTAAAAAAAACGTAGAAAATATTGATAATTTCTAACTTAGGCAGTATCGTTGTGTGTCATGCATTTGTTTTAATTTGACCACCATTTAGGCTTGATACATAAACTATAGGGATTATATTTAAGGTAATGTTTTATTACAACACATGAATAAGAAAGAATCAATCGCTTAAGCTTTAAGAGTGTCTTCCAGGCATCTCTTACTTTTAACATTGCCCGCCCCCCTCCTGGAAATATTCCCCCCTCTCCCCCCCTCCATCGAAAATTTCAAGTGTACCCCTCCTCCCCCCCCCCCCCCCCCCATCCGGAGATTAAGTCTGGATAACACACTGAGCACCGATAGGTATATTTCAACTGAGACAATAAATTTACTTTAATGCCTTAATCCCCGGCGAAATGCAGTATATTGGGTTTAGTAGTAATACATTAATGCCAATAGGCTAAAAGTTATCAAATAAAAACAAAATCAGGTAATTTAGCGTAGGCAGTTCGATTTTTTTTCCCGGTGTAGATTATCTGATGTTTTGTGGGGGAGGAGATTCCGACAGTGCAATCAAATGTGACTCTATTTTTAGAACTCGGTACATCTCCCATAAAACGGTCTGTCTAATCGCCATTAATCGCCCCCTCATCCCGCGAGCAGCCTTGTGATAGGGGCAGCTAACTGGCTCGCCGTGTCGGGTTTATCGGCATGGGGAAATATCGGGGTTCGAGATTAGCCGAGGGTCGTTAGATGAGTGGTTCTAGAGTTTTTCGCGGAAGGTCTTAAGTAGTTGAGTAGTTCTATAGTTTTTCACAGAATGTCCTAAGTAGTTGAGTAGTTCTATAGTTTTTCACTAAAGGTCTTTGATAGTTGAGTGGTTCTATAGTTTTTCACTGAAGGTTCTAAGTAGTTGAGTAGTTCTAGAATAGTTCACTGAAGGTCATAAGTAGTTGAGTGGTTCTATAGTTTTTCACTGAAGGTCATAAGTAGTTGAGTGGTTCTAGAGTTTTTCACAGAAGGTCCTAAGTAGTTGAGTAGTTCTATAGTTTTTCACTGAAGGTCCTAAGTAGTTGAGTGGTTGTATAGTTTTTCACTGAAGGTCCTAAGTAGTTGAGTGGTTCTAGAGTTTTTCGCTGAAGGTCCTAAGTAGTTGAGTGGTTCTAGAGTTTTTTGCTGAAGGTCCTAAGTAGTTGAGTAGTTCTAGAGTTTTTCGCTGAAGGTCCTAAGTAGTTGAGTGGTTCTATAGTTTTTCACTGAAGGTCCTAAGTAGTTGAGTGGTTCTATAGTTTTTCACTATATGTCTTTGATAGTTCAGGGGTTCTAGAATATTTTTTTGCCGTAGGTCCTAAGTAGAGTGGTTGTACAGTGGGGTTTTTTTTACTGGTATGGCACCACGTTGATAGTTGAGTGGTTCTAGAGTTTTTCGCTGTAGGTTCTTCTGGTTGAGTGGTTCTAGAGTTTTTCACTTTAGATCTTTTTGTTGATAGAGTTTATAGTTTTCACTTAAGCCCATCGGAGTAGTCCTTAATTATATGATCTTATAGCTACTGTGAAAATGTAAAATTATACGCTTCAACTCTTTAGTTGATCGATATTTATATACGAGTTAAAACCCAAAACCTCTTATATAAGAGAATCCCACCCCCCCAAACCCCCTCGATCGGTCCTGAAAGTTTATCCTCTAGACTCTAGACCCTGAGGTGTAAAGATGTAAATGTCAGTTCCCTCCCCCATCAAGTGTTAGTGTGTGTAAACACCTGCCTTGAATCTGCACTTAACTCTTGAAGATGAAGAGCTGACCTGACGATAGCACCGCGGTCAGCTGTGCTTTCTGGCCAGCTGGACGTGTCTGTTCTGTTAACTTCACGGTACCCCCCAGCACTCGAACAATGGACGGTCATCACGTGACCTGCAAACACAAACCGCCCGCGACGTTTGGGGCAATGCAGTCGTGAGCCTGTGGAAGAATAAAAACGTCCGGAGCGACGTTAAAGTAAGGACTTGATTAGGGCGCCGGGGGTGAATTAATTATTCCCGCGCATGCGTGCACTATCTGGGCATCGGGAATTCCTTGGCTGCACGGGCTATCTCCCTTTATTTGCTGCTTGAACCCGATGACCCCTGACCGCTGACCCTAGAAGTTCGTGGGACTTGTTGGCATGAAGGTTTTATTACCTGGTCAGTGTAAGGCCTTAGGTTTGTTAACCTTGAGTGTGGGCGGGGTAGGGTCGTATTTTGTTAAACTTGAATGTGGGAGGTTGTGTTGTTGTATTCTGTAAATCTTAACTGTGGTCAGTGCATGGTCAATGTAGGGTCGTAATCTGTAATACTTTAATGTGGTCAGTGTAGGGCCGTAATATGTAAAATTAAGGGAAGCGTAAAACCAGGGAAGATCTGTTTTTTTTTTTGTAGCCATGTGGTCAGTGTAAAGCTATGGTGTCTGTGTAATATGTAGCATGATTTACCATTTACCTCTTTAAAGGCTCTCATAAAAAAAATCGAAATAATTTAATGTGTTGATTCGTATCGCCACATCCTACCCAACCAAAAATTACAAAATCTGAACTTCATTGACAGATAAACAAAAACACACACTCGCCGGATACCCAATTAACTAATCTCTTTAATTACTCATAAAACTGATGAATGCTCACGCTGGACACTGTCCACTTGTTCCAGCATCTTTCACCCGTCAAGATTTATGGGCCCTTGCACGTGATTATTGGTCAGTTGTGTCCCTTGGTTCTAATCACGTTATCTCGGGCTCGTCACGTGACCTCCAATATCTCCGTGAGCCGTCTGTTTACACGTGTCGTCTTAAAGTCGCTTTATATCTTCATCAGCTGGCACACACCCACACACACACGCACACACACGCACACACACGCACACACACACACTCACGCACACACACACACACATGCACTGTCATACACACACATCCTCGCGCACTCTCACACACAATCTTCAAAATTCAAGCCAATGTTGATTCACAGTGTAACCCATGACTGATATTCAATGAGATTCATGTAACAATTATATGATACCTTGAATGTTAATTCCATTAAATTTACATTATTTTTAGTCTTAAAAGGATTAAAACAAAAACATTCGCGTAATGTCTCAGGCAATAATGCGATGTCATATCTTTATATTACACTCTTTTACCATTTGTATGTTGATGGTTATGTAATTGGATGTGTCATATTGTGGTCACATTATAGTAAAAACGTTCTTCAAATTTGTCAGAGAAATGTATCTCCAATGACTTTTCTAGTCGTAGAGGTAACTTCACTTTTTCCTGTCCCTAATAACTTTGAAAATATAAATTATGGACCCTTTAGTTTAGAGTTTAGATGCCACACGATTAATGTGTATCGTGTGCATAAAGTTACCACTTATCAATGCTAATGACATGCTACACTGAATGACAAGCGTTCACCTCACTTTCCAGCCATGTTTCACTCTAGGTAGCTACAGCTGATGTGCTACATACATTTGTATTTGCGGATCACTTACAACAATACTTATACAAGATTATTACGTTAGAAAATGAAAATGGCAGGTTTCAATTTTTGCGCACCGCGCATCTTAACAATGAAACATCCTATACAGCAAGTTAACCCCACAAACTTGATAATCATCGAGCCACCTATTCAATAATTATATGAAACGACATTGTGTCTTGGCATTAGAAAAGGTGCGCAATTTTAACTCATCGCGCGTAATTTATGTGTCTGCGATTGCCTAGGCGCTGTGGACATTTCGACCTGACCAGTTGCCGTTTTCATTCAATCCTGACACTCTCTAAAACACGAGTCTCGGTTTAGAGAACACTCGAGGGTCGCTTATCCGAAGGTCACGCTGACATCTGGGAGAAACCAACGGTGGACAGGACGTGACTGTGGGCGATCCCAAACCCCCCAAGAGGGACCCCTAAACCCCTGAGGGTATTTAGTCTGGGCTCGTAAATCCTGAGTGTGCAGTCTATTCAAGTTATTAAAATCGTTGTGGGAGGTGAGGTGGAGGGAGGGGGTTGGGGGCATGTTGCCACAGCAACAAGATATGAACAGGTGATAAAGTCGCACGGTAAATCATTCAATACATTAAATACTGCAATTGGTACACCAAACAAAAAACTGCAATTGGCGGGAACACATGTAGAGAGAACACCAGCACATGTGGTGTCCTGGGGAACTGTGGGTGTGGAGGGTCACCACTCCAGAGTGCTCGCACTCTAGGTCAGAGGTCAACGAGTACGAGGGTCATGTTCCACGGACATGGGCCAGACCTACACCGACGTGTTTACCTTTTCACCTCCCCCAGCGTTTGATCTACCTGTCAGACAGGTCCACAGCCCCCCACAGACCAACAGGGTTTTTCTTCGTTTCAATTATTCGCCCCAAGCGCTGTAAGTAACATGGACGCTTGTTTCCCTTTTTTAAACGCTTAAAAAATAGAGGGCTTTTTACTTGTTGGTGCCTACCTAACCTCTTGGTCCAGCGGTTGAGCGCTAGACTGGTAAGTTAATCCGAAAGTTTCTAGTCCAACCAGCTATGTTGGGTACCTAACTCACGTTAGGAAAACTAAAGACTTGTGCTGACCACAATATCCCTTCATATGCCGAGGTCATTGAAAAAAGTGAACTCTACTTCATTTTCCCCATGACCCGTCAGGTTCCAAAAGGAAAGTTCATTTTTATTTAGCTTTGCGTCATTAGCCTTAACAGGGCATTGTGTAATGCTTAATTAAGTGTAGTAAAAAAAAAACACACCTGGTTTCGTATTGGATGTTTACTTAGATCAAGCTGAAGATTTTGACTTTTAGAGTATTGTTAAATTTAGCACCCCGTGCATCTATCATGTGCCTTAAAAAGTTATGTGTACTCCCACTTCCGGTTTAAATCTTTCATCAATAGACAAAGCGACATTTGCCTTAGTTTCACGCCTACCCACGAAGCGATAAAGCTGCCTCCCCCCCCTCCGTGTTTGCTATCACAAGCCACCCCAGCGCGCGCCCCCCATCAAAAACATCCGCGCCCGGCCAGGGGAAACCCTAGCGGCCACTCGCGATGTTTAAAGGTAATAAATTTGACCGTTACTTAGTGTAGCACCGCACAAATGCGTTGAATTAGCCCGGCCATCGTGTTTTAGGGAGGGGGGGGGGGCCACGGGCAATGCAACCTACCCATCCCCCACCCCTCCACCCTGAAAAATCTGGCATCGTGTGGGAATGTGGGCAGGGGGAGATAATGTGATAAATTTTTGTGTTAGTGCCCATGCAGCATCCATTGAGGGTAGGACTACGGGCGGTAGGGCAGGACTACGGGCGGTAGGGCAGGACTACGGGCGGTAGGGCAGATAAGAAAAACGGGAATTCCCACACGCCGACAAAAATCACAGCGTAGAGACTCTTGACCGCTAGTTTATTTTTGTGTTTTTGGGGGGGGGGGGGGGGGTAGGGGCTCATGACTCACCCCCCCCCCCCCTCTATTCTTACCTATGACGTTTAGCAATCAGCTGTTGTTAGGAGAAGTGTAAAAGTGTAAAAAAAAAAAACAACATGTATGTTAATTTTTATGTTGGAACGTTTTTGGTACTAGATTATACTGAACGCCTTATCGACCAGATAAGCATTCTATTAAATCTATCGGGGGTGGGGGGGGGAGGGGGGAAAGAGAAGATAATAGGGGTTAATCCTTTCAATTAAAACCTGGATTAGAGACAATCTGTTGCACTTGTACCGTAATCTGACGGATAGTTTAGTCGTGTCTGGACCTTTAGAGCCCATGAACACATAGGAGATATGGTCAGGAATGAATTCAAACCCGTACCTGATTACTTCCTTGATGATCCTGATAATCGAAGAATGACGAAATCACATTGTGGCTAAAGTACAGGAGTGAGTAGAAAACGTGACACGGGCATTAATCGGACGTGTACAGCAACATTATTCGTGAACTAATAATTTGGTTTGCTAAATTGGATGATACGATTTGATAAAAGAATCATCCATACGATCCAGAGCTCCACAATACACAACACCCGCACCCAATAAAAATTTAACACAGGACAGCCTTACTCTCAAACAACCGCAAGACAACACACCTTTTAAAAATAACAACAAAAAACCTAAGATTCTAAGCCCCCTATTTAAAACAAAGTAACAAGCGAAAATACAAAACTCAGAATACCCAACTAACTGCAGCATGCTGCATAAATACATTACACGCAGTGATTAATTAATCCATTCATCTAAAATAATCTGTTTAATTTTTAGCAGGGCAACTCATCATTTCTGTAAAATAGTAGACCTTCTTTAAGATGTAAAAATCTGAAAACGATTTTCTGGAGAGCAGTACCTAGATTTAGCATTATCCAAAAGTGGATGTATTCGTTTTTTATCAGACTGATCTCTGACTAAAATATCTACCGGAGTTGTATAGTCTTTCAGTACACTCATACTCGTTGTGAAACATTACGCTGTGGTCAATTATCTTGTCCAAAACATGTGAACCCGTATCACGTGACCTGGCGCCATCATGCCACGCCCAGCTGGCTGCTTGTCCAGACAACACCAAACAGAATGTTGACATTAACTGCGATGTCAAATATGTCGTCAAAGTACGATACGATTCCTTACATGTTTACATAACTCACCAAGTATGGTGTATCGATACTTTTTGTGTAAAGCGAGTACTCACTGATTACTTTTGAGTAACCATTTATGTTATTTTTAAAAAATCCCACCTGTACATTGTTATTTATGTATATAGATTTCTATAGCCGACTAAGTTGGTTTAAAGGGAAACAATTCTATGTTGATTAAAGTGGAACGGTGTGACCAGCAATGCGTGAGGGTAGTATCGAGTATCTCCGCCCCAGTCGAGTCCAATAAACCACAGCGAGTATCTCGTGGCGCTAGGCGGTTGCCCAGAGAATAGAAAGTGGCACGAGCTATGCTAGCAACACCAGAATGTGAAGGGAGAGAACCGCTTTGATCTATCAGGGGGGAGAGCAACGAGTCACTTTTTCCTACACCAACACCTGGTACATTGTGAGGTGGGTTTTTTTTTTGGGTGTGTGTGTGGGGATGGGGGGGGGGGGGTTAAGTACCGTCTTTTAGGTAGAAGCAAAAGCTAGTGCAATAAAATTAGCATCCGCACATGTTTACTAACGTTAACCATAAGTGGGGTTATCTCCCCTTATAAACAACCATCTACTACGGCACTTGACTAAAGTTCATTTGAAAAGAAAACATGATTTACCGAGTTATCTCCACACACTGATGACGATACTCCTTGTTTACATTGTAAAAAGTTGAAATGCGTTTTTTCACTCATTGCCAGTATCTTTTATCAGCTTATCTTTATCTTAATTTTTATGCTGACGTAATTTGGTTTCTTTAGATCTTTGGACTATTTAAACTCAGCACATTTTTGTTTGTTAGGATTCAAAACTTTGATTACCCTTCTTATAACATAAATTAATTAATGTGATTTGCGTAAAGTCTTAGTTTAAAGACTTGGGTTGTTGTTTCTTGATTAGGCTTTGTCGTCGTTGTCATCCCACTCCCCAGGCATACATAGGGGGGGGGGGGCAATGCTGTGTGGTAACCTGAAAGTTACGAATTTCTCGAGCTACGCCCCAACTGGTGGTCAATGAGTCGACTCAGCTCTAACTGGTACTAGGCAGCGTCGCACGACATAGTGCGTGCAATTGTTTTCATTTTGACCGTCACGAATGACAATTTTAAGTTATTTTATGTAATTATTTATACAGTATGTGCAAAAATAGACAGTTTGTGTGCGAGCGTGTGTGTGTATTTTGGTGCTCTCCATAACTTAATCTTCTTAATTTTGAATTATAATGTTGGATGGGATTCCAGTCTAACACAATGGAGTATACGTGTCAACCTATTATGCGCCTTATAGGCCGTTGACTCTGATTTCAGCCTGCCTTTTTTTTTTGAGGGGGGGGGGGGTTGCTTCTAACCAAGAACAAATTACAAGGCAGCAGTTGTTTGATTTTGGAATTATCTAGATGGGTGGCTGTAATTTGCCCGAAGGGTTCTAACTCAGGCTTTTTCGGTTTAGAAACCATGAGCTATACCACCCCCCCCCCCCCCATAACAACTTCTTGCACACGCCACCAGATCTGATCAAGCACTCCCTTCGTACTACCTAGCTGTAATTTGACATACACTGTTTTACCTGCCTGGTAGATCATCTGTTTTAAAGGCGTGGTTATTTCACACCCCCGCCAACCGTACTATCTTTCATGTAAATTATAACGTATTAAATAATGACAGTGTCTGGTATCTAGTTATTCTACCCACACATCCACACATAGTGTACAGGAGAGGTTACTATTTGTTCTGTCTTTTGTATTAGATGTCATTAATCATCTTGTCTGTTAGTGACTTGTAGACCACCCGCAGTCTTCAAGTCAACCCTGTACCTTGTGTAGTTCCAACCATATTCTTTTAGCTATAACGTGTCGGCACGTATCACCTACAAGTCAAATCTCGCCGTCGTGGCCGCCATCTTCCGTCTGCTGCTACATCCGGGCTTTGTTCCCGGTCGACCAGCCATCGCTTGGACTACGTACCCTTCCTCCATTGTGGCCAGACTTTTACGACCGGGTCTTCCATATCAGGCGCCAACAGCGGCCAGATTGTGTTTGTCCGACGGAAGATCTTGCCCAGTGGAGAGAGATGGCGCCTTGACGACAGCTCCAAGTGCAATCAATGCTCCTGCCATGGCGCGACATGTTTGGCCAGAGCTACTTAGATGTCGGGCTGGTCAGGACTTTGATTTTGTATGTCGGGTTTACTATAAAGGCTTCTGATAATGTCTGATGTTAAATGTTTTTGCGCCCTAACCAAACAGAAATCGCACCCCACATGCCCACGTAGGAATCGATTATACAATAAACCTTCTAGTAAGGCGATGGTATAGTGCTTGTTTATTAATATCCAGTCTACACACCTAATTGGAGGGTAGGGGGAAACATAAACAAACACTAGTAACACGTTTATGTTCGTAGGTTTTATATTGCTTACTGTTCTAAAGAACAGCGAAATAGATTTTAAAAAATAGTTAGAAGATATATTCTTTCACCCCGGAGAAACAGTGGCTGGAAAAAAAATACCTGTAAGCCAGCATTTAACTTCAAATAAACGAATCCTCCACTTCACAAGACAGACATTGAACCCCAAATTAACAAACCGTCCACTCCACAGGTCAGCGTATACCGCACAAGATGGAGAACGCGACAACACCATCTCTGCTCCTGTCATCCTTGGTACCCGCACGCCAGGGCAGGCTCACGGGCCCAGACACCACCCAACACCGTGGAGACACCCGACCTAAACACCACAGCAAGTCGGAATGTTGCGAGAACGGTGGCATTTGTGTGATGGGTGTCTTTTGCTACTGCCCTGAGTAAGTCAATCATTAAACGTATGTGTGATGGGTGTCTTTTGCTACTGCCCTGAGTAAGTCAATCATTAAACGTATGTGTGATGGGTGTCTTTTGCTACTGCCCTGAGTAAGTCAATCATTAAACGTATGTGTGATGGGTGTCTTTTGCTACTGCCCTGAGTAAGTCAATTATAAAGTGTATGTTTTGCAGATTGTACTTGTAAAACATTTATTTCTTTAATAACCTTTAATTGTTTGGATAATCACTTTTTGTGAGTCAGAAATAAATGGAAATAATCACATACGTAAATATTATACCTTTATCAATTTTTTCATGCAAATTTTTAAAAATATGCCCAAATTTTGAAATGAAAACTGGTTTTTGTTTCAGCAAATTTCAAGGCTTTAGGTGTGAACTAGAGGTCAAGTCATGTGGACCTGTGGAGCATGGCCAGTGGGTCAAGCTAGGCTGTAACCTGTGCCGCTGTTTTTATGGGAAGATTCTCTGTCTGGACAGGGTGTATGGAGGATGTGGTAGGTGCACTGGTTTTTTAAATGGCTGTAACCTGTGCCGATGTTTTTATGGGAAGATTCTCTGTCTGGACAGGGTGTATGGTGGATGTGGTAGGTGCACTGGTTTTTTTAATGGCCCTCCAAAAGGTGTTTCACATAAAAGCTCCCTATTTGTATAATCTAGCACAGATTTCTTTAGCCAGGTACAAGCTGAGCTATGCCAGATTTTCTCTGCAATTTTTACAAGGAAACATTGGCCAGATTGTAAAGAAAATTAAGTTTTAAATTAAATTAAATTTTAAAAAATCAATAAAATATTAATTTTGTAAAGTATCAAAAGAATTTTTTTTCATTTAGCATTTAGGGTAGTAAAATATAGAAAATAAAGGGAACTAGAAATCAATAGAGTGCTTCTGGTCATGTTAGAAAATCATCATCATCCCTTAACCCTTATTGAAGTTGTTGAGACACCACAGTAAACTATCTATCTGCCACTCTGATTAGAATGGGCAGCCTCGTCCAATCCTTGATGTCATTCATCCAGTGACGTCTTTCCCTTCTGATCTATTCCCTCCTGGTACAGGGCCTTGCAATATTTTCTGGGATAGGCTATTCGTTACAAAATGCCTTGATTAAAAAACAATTTCTTCTTTCAGAAAACAAGCCTGTTAAGGAAGAAATCAAGATTGAGGACTACCAAGATGACATGACCATCTTCCCCAATGACGAGACCACCCCAACAGCCGCAGATGGGGAGTACTACGACGACTACTACAGAGGTGATGAGGATCCTGATTATAATAGTAAAGCTAGCACCAATGGGGTTAATAATTCCAGACTTTCATGCAACTCATTGAGGACTTTCTTACATGCGCCAGTTTGGCTTGTTGTGCTGTGGATAAGTTTTATACTGCTGGATCTGTTGTTGTGAGATTTCTTTTCAAGGATATTTTCCATATTTATGGAATCTGTGCTGTTTTGCTGTTGTGAGGATAAAAGTTGTTTTGCTGTGAGCTGTTGGGCTGTTTGGTAAAGTGTTTGGACATGAAAACTAGACCAGTGTGCAGGATCTTAAGGAAAGAGTACAATTGTTTTGGAGTGTGAGAAATGTGTTGAAACTTAATAAGTGCATAGGAATTTGTGGAAATTGTGACAGTTTCATTGAAATGTAAGAATGGTGTTGAAATTGACAATTGCATAGGACCTTCCAAAATTGTCACAATTGCATTGAAACTTAAGAATGTGTGTTGAAATTAACAAGTGTAAAGGACCTTGTAAAATTGTGGCAATAGTATTGTAACTAAAGAAATTGACTTGAAAAGCGTAAAGGACCTTGTAAAATTGTGCTGTGGTGTTGAAACTATTCAGGCTAACCATCTGGAGGCAATAAATAATCTAGTCCTGTAGCTGTTTATATAGGAGCAGAGTTGGAATCAGTTGGATGGTAATTGTTGAACTTTTCTCAAATTATTTTAGCTGATGTTGTATTATATTGTTTCCTATAGGACATTATTCCTGATTGTATTATTTGACAATGAAAGCTCAAATGCTTTATATTGTAAAATAAGTCCTGAGTTTGGATCTGATATATTTAATTATTTGCTGTATGTAGCTGCATAATTTTATGTCATTCAAAGTTATACTATTTTATTCTTTTGAAACTGGAACCAAAATATTTGGTTGTATAAAAAATTGGAGCCAAAATATCAGCCACTTTCTGCTTTGTGTGATACTCGATATGCTGCTTTCATACTGTTTATAAACCTGACACTAATACACAACTAGAGTTTGTGCAGTCAATTTTTATTAAACCACTTTTTTAAAAACTTTTTCTTTGGCGTTTGGACAATGCATAATAATTTTTTTTTTATATTTCTATATTTAATATGATGTTGATTTTACTGATACTAATATTTATTGTTATTCATGCTGCATTATAATATAACTGACTTGAAGCAGAGTATGCACAACAGGCATTATACATATATATTTAGCCAGCATCTGTGCTATAGAATTACTAGTCACTAAATATTATTCACATTCCCTCATGAGTTGTTTGTTTGTTTGAAATCTACTTGTGTTATATTTCATATGGAATAGACTTTTTCATTATAATCAATTTTTTTTTAACTGATTTCCCCCTCTTATTTTGTTTCCATTATTTGACTTAAGGTTGAATCATTTTTAAATGATTGTTTATTTATGTCAGTGTTGGATATAGTTAGTGTTCCATTTCTTTCTTCTTGTTTTTTTTTAATGCTATAATTGCTTTTATTTTTTTTATTTTTTTTAAAATATCAATAAAAAAATTTAAAAGGCTGATAAATAATTGCACTCCAAAACTTAAAAATCGTTTTGCTAATTACCTGCTGAATAAAAAATACTCATAAAATTACATTAGAAGTCTTTATCGCAAAATAACTCAATTTTATTACTTGTAGTTTTTAAATACTGCATAATTTCATTTACTTTTTTTACCTGCTATAAATAATTATAATAAATAATTATGTTATTTTGATGATAGATGTGTGTTAACCTTTAAATAAAAGGTGTATCCTAAAGTTGAAACCAGCCATATAATTTGACATCCTACCTAACATTCAGCATTTCAAACCAAAAAAAGATAGGCCACTGTGTTTGTCAACAGGTCTTTAAGCTCTTTCTTGGCATAATAAGTTCATTTTTGTTTTGTATAGTTTTTTAAAGAGAAAAATATGCAATTTTTACATTTCTTATGTATTAACAATTTTATCAGCTAAAATACAAAGTGCCTTATTGTTTGCAACATGTTAAAGTGTGTTTTAATCATGTGCTAAAGCAGAAAAGACCTTTATTTTTAATGACAATTATGTGAAATTATACTGACAAGGAAATTTCATCTTTGCTAAAGTGGCAAAAGTTGAAATGGGTACATCTTGGACAGTAGTGACAAAATACATGTTTTCTTAGTGACATAGATCTTGGATCATAGTTAGTTATCATCTGACTACCATTTTACTGACCAGCATCACAAGATGAGACAATATAAATTTACATGTCATCGCCTATCTGTCCTTGTAAAATTACTATTTCTGTAAATAAATATGAAATGAATGTCAAAGTATGACATTAAAACTCTGCCTTACATTTGAAATACATAGTCATTTTTTAAATTAAGTATGAATGGCTTATGACAGATTTCTACATGTTACAATTGTAGATAATGCAAAACACTTAGATGCAAGGGCTTGAGATCATTAGAAATAAACATGTAACATCTGTAGATAGGACACTGCACATTGCTGATCAGAGGAAGTTCAGAAATGTAGCCATGTATGTAGCATCAAATCTAAATCTACAAACAGAACTAAAAAAAACAAGACATGAAGAACTTGTGCTATTATTTTATTCCAATCATCCTCAGCTGTTACATTCAAACTCATACATCAGAATAGCATTTGTGAAACTTAAAATATACATTCAAAAAACATTGCCTAAATATTTTTCCCATGTCAGCTTTCAACACAGCATAGGACTAGGATATTCTGCCTAGCTGTGAACACATTTTTTTAAAAATCTTTCAATACAGAAGAGCTTGTTGAAATCATGTGAGACAACTGGTACAAATATAAATACAGGCAGCACAAGTCTTCAGACTTGATGAAATGTGACATTTTGACACTTTAAAAATATAAAAATTTCAAGATAATTTTATAGTTGGCAGGGCTTGTTGGTTGCTATGGTAACAATGACCAGAACTATAAGGTATAAAAGCCAGACTTTTGTGGAGGAGAGCAAACTAGCATCCTTATCATTGTTTAGACAATCACCGCTATAATGGTTTAGTTTATTCACATTGTGTCAATTTTCATCAGCTACAGTTAAGAAATAAGTTCTGGATCCTTCCATAATGCAGATTTAACCCTAGCTACATGCAAACACTACAGACAAGGTTTTTACCAAGCATGTATACATGTTCACACTTTTTTTAAATTTATGAAAAAAAAAAGTTTACATGTAAAAAAAAATCAATGTTATAATCGTGCATAAAAAATTTAAAAAAAAAAACCACATTCAAGATCATTAACAATTATATTGAAAACATGTCAGCCAACACACTTTACACATAACAAATCAATGTGTAATTTATAATTCAAAAAGCTCTCTGGATAAAAATAAATACACAACTTTCTTAATTGGAGTGTTTTTCAACAGAATTGTTTACCTTTAGTAGGAACAATCACACAGATTATATAAATGCATTAATAATCTCCCTTACATATGAGCTGGATACACTGCCACTCCCATTATAGTACTTATATAGTGTAGAATTATGAAATGTGTAATTTATAATTCAAAAAGCTCTCTGGATAAAAATAAATACACAACTTTCTTAATTGGAGTGTTTTTCAACAGAATTGTTTACCTTTAGTAGGAACAATCACACAGATTATATAAATGCATTAATAATCTCCCTTACATATGAGCTGGATACACTGCCACTCCCATTATAGTACTTATATAGTGTAGAATTATGAAATATTTTTAGGCTTAAGCATGCAAGAATACACATTTGTTATTGAAGACAATTATCACAATCCATTGCAACTTTTAAAATTATATTAATTTAAAGAAATATTATGATTTATATATTGCATTACATTTTTATAAACAGTCAATTTCAATAAAATTAAGCTTTAAAAAATTAAATTGTTTTGCTCTACAACAAGTATATAGAACTCAATCAGGCCTCACAAACAAAGAAACAGACATAAGTGACAAGCTCCATGGAATTCAATTTAAAACCCTAAAATTTCAGGACCTAGAAGCAAATTTAACTCTTCTGAATTTTAAAATTCACCATTAATTAACGATCTTCATAAATCTACAAAATAAACAACTTTCAAATTCCCCGAAAGCAAATTTCAAAATGCTATTGTATTCTATTTTAAAACACCATGAAAGTAATAGTAAAAGTCCCCATTTCTAAATATAAATCCTTGAGATTTAAGCAAACAGAAAGCGTTAGATAGCTACACTCAAAATTCATAAAAACTAGTTTAAAACATAACATATATGGCAAGGGATAAATGCTGTTTCTCTAACCAGTTCATTTTTATTTACATTTATTATTCCATTGCACTGCAGCACACAGAATAAATACATTTGAGTAATACTTATAGAAGAAAAAAATGTTTTATGCATATATTAAAATGATACATGAAAAATAATTCTGATAACAAAGTACTTCAGAAAGTAAAAACTTAAAAGGAATATAGTGTATTTAAAAAGCTAAGTACTGAAAACTCCACTTGTGAAAAATGATCCACTTTCTGGGTTAGTGTAATTGGTGAAGGAAAAAAAATTGTATATACAGAATCACATTGTACATTGTAATCTAAAGAGGTGGTAGACACGAAGGCTTTCTGTAGAGGAGGACACCCCTGAGGTAATGGTGCTCATACAACATAGAGGGAAGGGGGGAGGTGTGCCAACACAATGATGTGAAGTGGGGGGGATGGATGTTTTATATGTGCTCATTGTACAGGAGTTAACAACTAACCTCCAGGCATGGGTCCACAAAGATAGCACATTTTAATCTGGTATTATGACAAAAAAATGTCACATTTGTCTGTATGTCACAACAATGGGAAACCAGGGGAATAAGACTTCAATGCAGAAACTAGATATAAATACATTCTCTAAGTCTATATAAATATTATAATCTCAACCTTTTAATTGTTTTTTTTTTTTGCAAATGGAGCAACCCAAATCCACTAGCTACATTAAGTCCATGCTGCTAAAAATTGGAATAAACTAGATAAATATGGTAGGCTTATTCCCTGTTCAAACTGGCATCTTCAGCGTTTCATGCTTTACCAAAGTTGCCAGTTGTTTGAAAAAAGATAACTCATTTTTTTTTTAGAAATAGCATTTCTAATAACGTTACTATACAAAACTGCAATCTTTATAACTGTAGACATGTCTTATCAAAACAGAATGCATGCTGAAAAAATGTTTCATATTTCTAATTTCAATATTGTTTTTAAACTGAAATTTTTTTAAAAATTTGATCCAAAAAGAAAGTCTAAAAATCCAACAAGTGCTGTACAGCTCAAGGCTAGTGTATTCAAAAGCATGCAAAGTGTGTTTCACATTACACTTCATAGTGTTAAGACTTAACAGCAGGTTAAGACGATTGATGCAGAAATCTTATGCAAACATCATTTCATATTCCTGCTATACATTTCTGAACCCATACTTAATTATTCTTCTAAAAAGCAATTAAATGTGATATAGAAAGATTAACATTTTGTATCAAGGGAATGTTACATCTAAACTATAAAAATTATTTAATAAACATTCTTACAATTCTTCAATTCTTTAAATTATGTTTGAAAATGTATCTCAATTTTACTAAGTAATAATGATAGTTGAGGTTATTGTTTTCAATTAGTCACCTTACATTTATTTCTTAAGTTTCCTATGGCTGAAACTGAAAACATGGATTTAAAATAATATCAAACAAATGTGCTCTGTTTAAGCTTAACAGTTCCAAGAAAAAATTAGCTGCAAGTGCTGAATTGTGATCGTAAACATGCATTAACATCAACATTCTTAAGTGAGTTCTTTGTTTAAGAAAAATACAATCATGCAATTCGTTGTAAACTAAAAAAAAAAAATTTTGATCGCTTTGTGCAATCCTTGTTAAAAGAGTATTAATGAATTTAAACTTATCTTTAAAAATCCTATTGGTATGATTAGAAATGTTAAGGTTTGCTCCTGCTACCCCCATTGAAATGATTTGGACTAATCTGTGGGAAAATTTCTTCCTCCACCTGCGGGACTGTAGGCTGCACGGAAACTGACATGGATGGTTTTCTCAACAGCAATGGTGAAGGAGCTGATGGCGACTTGTTCTTTCGGAAGGAAAATCTACGTTTTGTATTAGGTGTGTTAATTGTTTGTGAACCTTCTACTTCATCGCTGTGAATTAATCAATGGGGATATTGCTATGTTATCAAACAGGTAAGGTCATGAATTAAATCAATGGGGATATTGCTATGTTATCAAACAGGTAAGGTCATGAATTAATCAATGCTGATATAACTATGTATGGTAAGGTAGTGAATTAATCAATGGGGATATAACTGTCTGGTAAGGTAGTGAATTATTGCGGATATAAGTAGGTATGATAAGGTTAAAGGTACTAACATGATGGTAATATAGATTGGGTACTGATATTCTGCAAAAATACAGAGTTTATCTTAATTTACCAATTAACTTTTTGACATTAAAGCTTGATTAATTACATGTCTGTTTAAAATTTTAATTTACAGAAAGATGTTTCATTGAATTGAGTAAAAACAAATTGAAAACGTTGGAAACTACTAAAACAAACGCTGACTGCAATTTAATGATGAAATGAGGTGTAGCTTATATGGTGAACAAAATCACTTATTCCTATCATCAGCTACAAGTTAGATTCATTCTTTGTTAAAAACTAATGTGGGATTAGTGTTACGTGAGGCTAAGGAAAACCCAAGCAAGGGTAAACCAAATAGTGCCAAGTACACTATCAAAACATGCAGAGTGAGACATATGTGCACACGTGAACATAAAATAAGAAAAAAAAAATTCATGCAAGTGTTATATAGAATTAAATTTTATAAATCTACTGAGCCAAGCAATATTATTAAAGTGTTATGATGATCTTAGAGGTGAAGGGACATTGTGGGGCTCAAATGTTTTAGGAAAAAAATTTTTTAAACACTTTAATTAAGTTTAGAGATTTTCATATTACTTTACAGTAACTTATACCTGCATTAAGATACTGATAATTCAACTGCATCAACTTCATGTGAGATTAGTGGAGGAATTTACAATGAATATATAATAGTAATGATGGTAAGGGGTGGATTACAATGTGTAGCAAGAAAATGGCAATGCAATGGAAGATTAATGGAACTAAAGTGCTTGGTATGACAGAAACAACAATAAAACATCCCAGTTATTCATTTCCAAAAACCTTTCAATACATCAGGTTAGCACTGATTTGCAGACACAACAAACTCATTCACACAACGTAGAATAGCCGTTACAAAAATATCACTTAAAATCTCTTCATCGTTTTCAAGTGAATTAACAGACACGGTCTGTACTGTCCAAAGGCACACTTTTATAGTATTGGGATTTAGTGTACATTTTAAAACCAGTAAAACAAAAACACAAAGGCATGAAATGAAACAAAAGAAAACTACACTGCAAATGAGATTCCCAAATATATAAATTAAAAAAATTCTTGTTAAAACCATTCCCAATTAGATTTTTAAAAATGTATCTCCATGTTTACTAGTTTAAAATATTTGAGACTGAATACAATTGGAGTGGAAACCAAAAGCAAGATTTAGGACGTAAATTATGAAAGGGGAGGTAACTACATTTGTCTATAATTCTTGAAGCTGCTGGAAAACGCTAGAAAAGCAAAAGTTTTGAATCTGTTCACCTTGGGGTAGCACTACTCTGTAGAGAACTAATTGTATTGGACCTGCGTGTGTGTACCTGACGCTGTCTGGCCAGGAAGGATTGACCCATGGAACTGTTGGCCAGGCGCTCTTCAGCAGCTTGCCGATGTAGCTGCATGCCCTGCAGAGAACAACAATCTTTATAACAATGCTCAACTTGTGTTTGTTTTTAAATAACATATATTCTACCTACACATATTAAATCATGAATTTTTATATTTAGATTATCATAAAAAAAAATATCATTTTATTTTAAAAAATTATCAGAACATGAACTCATAATAACTTCTAATGGATTTTACCACTTAGTAAAATCTACGCTTCCAGTTTATTTGTTTAGCTTTGATGTAATATATAAGCTAGTTTAGTAAACAAAACCATAGTTACCAAGTTGTACCAGGCAGTCACTATAAGCCTCTCTTCCTGTTCCCTCACAGACTTCATCTTCTCCTGATCTTTCTGAGGAAAGAAAACATTTTTTTATATGACCAAAAACCAATGGGCACTGATGTGGTATTAAAGCACTATCATTCTACTAAAATACCTCAAGGAAATTGATGTAGTTGTCCTTCTCATGAAGCTGGTTCTTCAAGGAATAAACTTCAGTAGACGAGTCAGCCGCGTGTCTTGGGTCTAGGCTTTTTATCACCTGCTCAAACAATTTTTGCGTTAAGTAATTATACAATTTAAGCAATACTTGTTTGAAAATAATACTGTAATTATTTTAAATGCTATTACTAATTGTCTTAAGGATTAAATATTTTTGTGACTTTTTCATCAGGCTAATTTCAGATGTGATTAGCAAGGGCAGTCCTATATCACTTTCAAAGTTTTAAGAAGGTTATCCATAAATGACAACACACATTTTGAGCTACCCTTCACCTTTAACATTATATGACATCAGAAAAAGCCACAGTAACCTTTTTTGAAATTATGTCAAAAAATAAATCATGCTAATGAAAAACTGACTTCTATTAAATAATTTTTTAGTTCTTGAGAAATACCAAATATATGTTTCTTTTAGAACCTATATCTTCCTCCATATAGCATAATGTTCGCTTTGGGTGTGAAACATTATTTATAGAGGACACCAACCAGCCTACTGAGCCAAAACCACTGAACAAGCACAATGAACCACAAACAGGCCAGCTTAACTACACCTAAAATAGTTCACAAAATAAGCCTTCTCCAGATATAACCACTACCAGTAAAGATAAACAACACCTAAAAATAGCTCACATTTTTAGCCTTCTCCAGGTACTTGGTGTACTTCTGCTCCATGACCCGATTCTCCTCTTCCTTCTTCCCCAGCTGATCACTGAGGTCAACGACCCTGAGATTGGCATCAGCCAGCCGGGTGCTCAGGTCATCAATGTGCTGCTGCTTCTGGTGCAGCTGCAGGTCCCTCTCCTCCATCCTGTGCTTGAACTCAGACAGCTGGGTCCTCATGGAGACAAACTCTGAGTTGCTGGCGGCGTGAGCGGACTTCTCGTTCTCCTGCAGGTCCTCAAGCTCCGCCTGGACCTTCATCAGCTGCTGGTTCAACAACCTGAGGCAAAAAATTAAACTTTCACGTCTTTAGACAAGAGAAATTATGCTACTCTTTTTCAGGTCGCAAAGTTCTGACAAAAATATCAGACTTTTTTGCCAGAACTTATTAAATACCTATCATCATTTTATAATTAACATAGACAATCAGTGAAAGAGTAGCTGACAATTGTTTTAATAGACCTGATTTTATTTTAGCATAACAGAATTGCCAATTTTTTTCTAAAACAACGTAGTTATAAACATAGGAAAAATATTGAGCTTTATATATTTTGATGACTTGGTATCAACAGCAAAATTTGTTTTTATTTCATACAGATCTACCTTCTTCATACAGATATTTAAATTTTATTTTCAACAACTTTAGCTAGAAATAGGCACAAAAACATATATACACATTATTTTTATAAGAGGGAATACTTTACAAACAAGAATTATTTTGGCAAACTGCAGTAATGTTTTTTTTTTAAACATGCCAGACTGTAAATAATTCCTTTGATTACCTGACTTCTGTTTCCAGCTCATTCTTCTTGGCATTGGCTTCATCAAGCAGTTCTGTGGAGACCAGAGCCTCCTCTGTTCCAGCCGACGTTTTCATCCTCAACATTTTGTTTTCATGTTCCAGCCTCAGTAGGCGCTCTCTGGCAGAAAACAATTAGTTACTGAACCAGTGCACCATCACATGGAAACAAGGGACACAAGTTTGATTGGGTGAGGGGTACAGCAATACATAAATACAGTGGGGAGGGTTGCTTGAGCTACTGTTTACAACTGTTGCCTTTGTTATGATGGCCACCAAAGAAGAACAAACCTCCTTTTTGTTTATTTAGAAGGTTAAGTGGTCATTTAAAAGATACGAGCCGACCCGCTGCGTATCATACGCCGCTATTTAGTTGTTTTTTTCTACTTTTCAGTAATTTATAATTTGTGAATTTGACAGTACCAATGATGCCATTGAAAATATTTGCTTAAAAACACTACCCCCCCCCCCCCCCCCCCCGTGAAAGCAGCCTCCTCTTAGTTACCTCCTCTAAGTTTAAAATCGTTTAAAACTAAATTATCTGCCCCTAATAGCCGTCACCAAACCCGTCTCTGTGATTGTAAAATGTAAACAGAGTGAACACCGCTCACCAGATCATGTGGGGGAGGGGTGGGGGGTGGTAGTGATAGTGATAGAGAGGAAGAGAGGGGACTGCAAAGGCGCGCTTGCAGCTTGTTTTCTAACTGATCCCAGAAGAGAATTATATATATAGATATCTGATGCTAAGTTTTATCTAGTACATTCTTCAGCAATACTGATCTGATTATAATGTTGAATGTTTAGTGTTTGTCATACAGTTCACATCTGAAGTGTATCTGTTTAATTTGTTGAATAAAAGGGAGTGGAAAGTAAAGAACTAATGTCTCTCAGTGTAAATAAAATTGTTTGTATGAGATACTAAAACTATGGTAAAAAAAAGAACAATAAATTCCATGTTGTATTAAGCTAATTTTACTCACTAAAGATATTCCGAATCAGAAAAAAAATTCACTAAAATAGTAGCTTGATGAAGACAAAAGCCAACTAAGCCCCCCCCCCCCCCCCCTGCTATATGCTTGAATGAAAAGAACTCTAGCAAACAACACAAATAGTGTATGCCCCACCCACGACACATAGAGTGTATGCCCCAACCCTGACACAAATGGTGTATGCCCAACCCCTGACACAAATAGTGTATGCCCCACCCCTGACACAGAGTGTATGCCCCACCCCCAGCTTACTTGATTTCTGTGGGTAAGGACAACATCTCCATGTTACTGCTGTGGTCCTCCAGCTCACTGGCCAAGCCTAGACCTGAGCTCTGGAGCTGAGTACACTTGAGCTCATCATTCAGCTCACGCAGGGAGTCACGCTCTGACTGGACACGCTGTCCAATGGAGATGGACATGGTAGAGGTTACAGGCATTTAATATCATTTTTTTTTCAAATTTACATGATAGAAAATTGAAATTTTTAACTTTATGCATCCTTATCAACTGACGGTGTGGCCTAGCGGTAGAGCACTTGACTGCTAATCCGAATATCTTGACTTTATATCCGGGTTCAGGTTAGTAGAACATCCCTGAGTCCACCCGGTTAACTCAAGTAAGGGAAAGTAAAGGCAGCTAGGTATAGTGCTGACCACACTATCACTTCATATGCCGAGGTCACAGTAACAGATGAACTCTACTTCATTTGCCCCATTGACTGGCAGGTTCGAAAAGGGAATTTTACTATCCTTATCAATTAAAACTGCTTGTATTGTGATGAATGGTTGAAACCCAAATAAACTATGTCAAACCTCTTTTTCTCTCTGCAGGGTGCCAAGTTTATCCTGAATCCTTTTTAACTCAAACTCTGCCTTGTCTGCTCGTTTGGTCTCTTCAGTGATTTTGTTCTGGAGTTCTAGGGTCTGGCGCTTGTAAGTCTCTAGTTGCTGCTTCAGCAAGGTGACACGCTTCAGTTCCTGGCACAAGTACAGAAAAAACAACATTGTATTGTCCACCATCACAGTCAAAACAACATTGTATTGTCCACCATCACAGTCAAAACAACATTGTATTGTCCACCATCACAGTCATAACAACATTGTATTGTCCACCATCACAGTCATAACAACATTGTATTGTCCACCATCACAGTCATAACAACATTGTATTGTCCACCATCACAGTCATAACAACATTGTATTGTCCACCATCACAGTCATAACAACATTGTATTGTCCACCATCACAGTCATAACAACATTGTATTGTCCACCATCACAGTCATAACAACATTGTATTGTCCACCATCACAGTCATAACAACATTGTATTGTCCACCATCACAGTCATAACAACATTGTATTGTCCACCATCACAGTCAAAACAACATTGTATTGTCCACCATCACAGTCATAACAACATTGTATTGTCCACCATCACAGTCATAACAACATTGTATTGTCCACCATCACAGTCATAACAACATTGTATTGTCCACCATCACAGTCAAAACAACATTGTATTGTCCACCATCACAGTCATAACAACATTGTATTGTCCACTATCACAGTCAAAACAACATTGTATTGTCCACTATCACAGTCAAAACAACATTGTATTGTCCACCATCACAGTCATAACAACATTGTATTGTCCACCATCACAGTCATAACAACATTGTATTGTCCACTATCACAGTCAAAACAACATTGTATTGTCCACTATCACAGTCAAAACAACATTGTATTGTCCACCATCACAGTCATAACAACATTGTATTGTCCACCATCACAGTCATAACAACATTGTATTGTCCACTATCACAGTCAAAACAACATTGTATTGTCCACTATCACAGTCAAAACAACATTGTATTGTCCACCATCACAGTCATAACAACATTGTATTGTCCACCATCACAGTCATAACAACATTGTATTGTCCACCATCACAGTCATAACAACATTGTATTGTCCACTATCACAGTCAAAACAACATTGTATTGTCCACCATCACAGTCATAACAACATTGTATTGTCCACCATCACAGTCATAACAACATTGTATTGTCCACTATCACAGTCAAAACAACATTGTATTGTCCACTATCACAGTCAAAACAACATTGTATTGTACACCATCACAGTCAAAACAACATTGTATTGTCCACCATCACAGTCATAACAACATTGTATTGTCCACCATCACAGTCAAAACAACATTGTATTGTCCACCATCACAGTCATAACAACATTGTATTGTCCACCATCACAGTCAAAACAACATTGTATTGTCCAGCATCACAGTCAAAACAACATTGTATTGTCCCCATCACAGTCATAACAAAATCAATCTATACTCTTGTTTACAAAACAATATGCTTCACTGAGGTTTGAAAGAATTAACTTAAATGTACAACATACATGAATTATTAAATACTATATTTAATTTAATTTAAAATAAAATGAATCATAATTTCGCATTAATTTTTTTCCTGAAAGAGACACCGATAGATAATTCGAATAATTCAAGCAAGCATGAAGTTACTAATGTATTACAACAGAGTTAGGTAACTCACCTCTTCCATTTCTATTTGCTGCTGCATGTACTTTGTATTTTTCTCCTCCAACAGTTTCATTTGCCCCTTGAGATCACTCAAATCCTCTGCAACAACATTATTTCATTCACATGTAGGCATCCATTTTATTTAGTTAACCATACATAAAACAGTAATTCATGACTAACTTATATAATAACTTGGCATACAAACTAATCTGCACCTACCTAATTTCTTTTTGTAGGACTCTACTAGTGCCTCTGACTTAGTCTAGGATAAATAACGGTTGTTTATATTAAATAATGTAAAAAATTGTATAAGTATTCTGGATTTTAATAGCCTCTTTACATTGAGCTTGTTTATATTACAATTAAGAGAAAATAAACAATCAAAACTGAAAGTAGGAAGAAAAGTTCTTACCAGTAAGTCCGACGTGTGACGCAGTATATCTAGTTCATCTTTCATAGCTCTTGATTCTGATGCTAGTTTGTTTAACTCGGCATTCTAAGGATAGAAGAAAACTCAATAGAAAACAATGAACTAACAGAAATGATCATTTTATAACAAAAAGGTTATGGTTATTACATTTTTAAATCTCCCTATTAAAATCACCTGAGCCACTTACCTTTTCTTTTAACTCTGTGTAATCTTTGTTTAGTACTTCAAATTTTATTCTATAGTCATCTTTACCTAAACAATAGAAACACAAAGTTAAGTATAAACAAATGTGTACTAACATAGCCATCTTTACCTTAATAATAGAAACACATAGTTAAGTATTAACAAAAGTATACTAACATAGTCATCTTTACTAAAAACAATAGAAACACATAGTTTAGTATTAAAACAAATTTGTACTAACAAAGTAGGGCCCTAAGAAACCTATAGTATTTATAACTTCAATTAGTTTAAATTATTCTTGCATTGAAACCAATCTCCCTATAGAATGTATTTATAACTTCTATTGATTTAAATTATCCTTGAACTGAAACTAATCTCCCTATAAAGGAACCCACCAGATTCTAGCTTGTAGATCTCCTCCTGTAGACCCTCTATTTGATGCTGGAGCTGGACCAACTTTTTACCTGCTGGAGTACTGGAAAATTAAAAGGTAAAAATATACAAGCCATTTCATTTGTGTGGCATTAAAATGGTAAAAATGTATAAGCCATTTAATTTGTGTGTAATTATAAAGGTACAAATTGTACAGGTTATTTAATTTGTGTGAAACAGAATTGTACAAATGCATAAACCCATAAACTATTTAATTTGTGGGTAATTGCCACATTTTAATGCCAATTAGTGCATCAGAAATACCAGAAAGTCAATGTGCAGTAAAGTGACAGTTAATATGGTATCTTACAAGTAAAGAGCAAACAAGTAGCCATGACATATATCACATGCATTAGAGAATGAGAAAAAACACAAAGGGCTACTTCTGCAATATTAAAAAAAAATGACCAATTATAAAATTGACTTGTAAAAGAAAATTCATCTCCAGTCAAGCTTAAAAGGTAATGAAAATGTCACAACCTAGTAGACTTAAACCTGGTACTGTACTCACACCAAGCCAATGTTATCTCACCTGAGGTCCTCTAGACTTTCAGCCTGTAGCAACCTTTCCTCCAGCTTCTCCTTATCTGCTAAAAGACTCAATCTTTCCTCTTGTAGACTGGCAACCTTCATTATTTTAGAAAATAAATTATGAATTTTTTAAACTTATTTAATAAGACAAATATTAGCTACAGCAAGCAACTAATTGAACACGGTCTGGAATTGCTATACATAAAAACTATGCTAAAGTCTGTTTTAATTAAATACTTTTCAAATCTGAGTAGAAGAAACCAATGCTTTATACCTGTGCATCCAACTCATGGCACCTTTGTAAAAGTTCTTCTTTTGCTTCTAAAGAACTGTTAAGTTCATCAACAGCTCTCTTTAGCTGTCAAACAAAAAAAGAAAACAACTTTTAATTGACATCAATTTAATAAAGTTGAGCTTTTATTTTTGCTACACTATTTTTTTTAACAATTATTTTTCGTTTTAAAGTTAACAAAAAGTAGACATTAGCTATAAGTTAACAAAATTAATCCAATGTTTTTTGAAGACAAATAAAGATTAAAAGGAATATATTAAATAAAAATATGTAAGAAAAATGTTTTCAATCCATTGAATTAATGAAATAGAGAAAAAAAATTACTTGTTCTTGGATCTCCGCCTCTAAGTCATCAGCTGGTAAAGATTCTTTAGTCATCAGCTGTTTACATTATGGATAAAAAAACTTTTATAAAGATCATGTATCATGTGTGGGACTCAATTAAATTTGACAGGTACTAATGGCTTGAGAGCAAATGATGAGGGCTGAGAATATCAGTAATTAACACAGAAAGTAATGGGAAAATTTTTTTACATTTAGCTATTTAAAATGGAAAGGAGAATTAGTTTTTTTTTTTAAATTGTTTTGGTAATAACAAAAATGAACTTGATTTTGAATGTATGCTTTCTATAACTGACCTCTTGAATAGCGTTTTTGATAATCTGCTGGACATCTTCTTCCATGCTCATGATAGTCTGAATGTATTCTTGCTTTTTATCACAGTTGATGGCTATATTTAACACAAGCTGTAAGAGACGACCCAGTTCGTGAGAGTCGCAGTGCTCACCTACAAGGAAACAAAAACAGCTGGTGATGGTGATAACACGGGGGCTTTGATTGAACTAAAGTGCACCACTAAAAATTTGTAATTTATGATTTCATCAAGTGTTGGCAATAGAAAAAATATCTTTCTTCTTCTTTGTTCTTAATTTTAGTGTTGGAAGGGACCCCCTCCAACACAATTAAGTATACGTGTCAACTGGTTATGCACTACTGAGGCCATTGACTCCGATTTCAGCCTGCTTTTCTTTTTGGATTTGCTTCAAGACAGCAGTTGTTTGATTTTGGAGTTGTCTCTTCTAGAAGAGTGGCTGTCCCCAGCTAACGAGCCTCATCTGCCCAAGGGTTCAAACTCAAGACTTTTCGGCTTAGCTACCATGAGCTTTACCGACTTAACTACGCCGACCCCTGAAAAAATATCAACTTGGGCCAAAACTTAAAAGAAATATGTAGTAATCATATTTTGACAGACAACATACCTATAGCATTAACATCAGGCATTTGAAAACCTTGCATTGTTACACCAAGGCACTAAAAGTGTGAAAAATGAAAGAAAGATGATATAGTTGTAATGGTAATGTGGAAGAAAAGGATACATAAAAAAATAATAGTTTTTTTTATTTTAAATCTTAATTGTGAATGCTAAACTGACAAGTGAAAACATTGCCAGCTAAACTGAATACCTTACCTCTAAATTAAACTCTAGAATCCCTTTTAAAATCTTTTTCAAATTTGTCACCTGAAAAGAAAATACAATTTTAAGAAAACATTTCATCAGATAGAACTTACACCTAAGTGGTAGCAGCACTCTCTTTAACAAAAAAAAAGCATATTAACCTTTAACCTCCAGTTGCTTAGGTCTTCTGATTTGATCTTGGAAAGCCATGGCTGGGTAAAGAAATTGGGAGCTCTGTAGGAAAAAAGAACAAATGTGTCAACACCTGATGATACAAAGATTATGTTTCAATGTCCAATAATCAGCTAAATAATTTTTAATTAGGTAAGAAAATATCGAGGGTATAGAGGAAAAATGCAGTATGTCCACTTTTAAGGTCAAATCGATGTACATTTATACGGATACTGTAAATAATACAAGCTACAAGAACACTTATGAACAATGTCAGAAAAGTAGAATACAAATATTTTATGAAAGTTTAAACATAATATTTTGCACTATTTTAATACTGGAATGAGATTTATAAACTCATTTTTCTCAAGTTTATGTTTTTTTTGGACATACTGCGTTTGTCTTCTATACCCTCGATATATTATTCTTTTAAGGTGAATGAATTTAAAAAAAAAAAAAAAAAATCAGTTTCTAAATATTATAGCTGTGGTGTTTTATATTAGAGATCAGCAAATCAATGTGTTTTCACCTGATGAAGCTAACTTTCTCAATACCTTTAATTTAAGATGAGCGGACTGATTTTATAACATAAACAAGATACTTTGACAGCAAAAGTGAAAATGCAGGCATTTAAAAAAAACTGTGTGTCATAACTAAGCATTAAACATGCCTTACACTTACATAATGCTCAAAACTTGTGCTATGGCTACCCCATCACTGAGATCAGCTGGTGTGTTATGAGGAACTTCCAGGTGAAATGTTTCCAGCTGAAGAAATGAATATTAAGTTGGGTTAATATTTGTTATAGGAATTATACAAATTAATGAAGACATGTATATGTAGCAAATGACATAATCAACAAGTCAAAGCAAATTAGTGATAATTAAACAATATTAAAATGTATAATTTTAAGAACAATTAGATGAACCCAGTTTCAAACTCGAGACTTTTGGGTATGCAGTCTTGCATTTTGTGGCCAGGCCACACCATCCCTTAACTACGTTATTTATGTTTAAAAATTGTAAGTAAATTTACAATTACCCATGTAATGAGGCTGTAACATATCTGTTCTCTCTCATCCATTTTAGTTTTTTTTGCTTAAAGTAAAATCATACCAACACCATAGATCTAGGCCTGATTGTTATAATAATGGTGCGAGGTTCTCTTACGATACACATAAAACAACCTGAGATAAATAAATAGATATAATAAATATGAATAGGACTAAAGCAGGGGTCTCCAAACTACGGCCCGCGGGCTGGATGCGGCCCCCGAGGTCCTCTCGTCCGGCCCGCGGAGATCTTTTTGTCCACGGAAAAAAACATTTGTTGGTGATGGCAGAGGAACTTTGCTCAGAAAAATCACGACATGCCTGGAAGAAACTGGCCCCTAAACTGAAATTTGATAGTTAATGCGGCCCTCAGACTGAAAAGTTTGGAGACCCCTAAACTAAAGGATAGGGCCTAATATTTATTAAATATAATTCATACACTAGTGAAAGAAAGTTTTGTTGAGTGTTGTTGATAGTGTTTAGTGTGAGATGTGCATACATTTAGTTTAGGACTTGCGATTTCGGACTTTAGGTAATTGTACTGATTTTGAAGGATCTGTTGTTGGTGAATGCATCAAAACAACAGACCTTAGAAATTAGATAATCACATGACATGATTAGAATATCTAATATCTGTGATTTAAAAAATTAGGGTTGTCGGCATCCGCCGAGTTCGCGGTAAAAACATGACCCGAAATCGCCCATTACTTTCTGATACCGGACCCACGAGATTTGGTTTTGCATACTAATAAGTTTTTAATTTATGGTAATTAATTAAGTTTAAAAGGTCATTTCCTAAGGTTAATTAAAAAGTAGAGTGGTTGTCCCTTAGTTTTAATGGCTTTGCGACCTGATTGCATGCTGTCTCTGCTTTGGTCTTCCCTCTGTATCAAGGTTAGTTTCAAATACGTTGGAATCTCGATTTTTTAAAAGATTCCTCTAGATGAGAGTAGATTACTGATCAGACATATCTTAAGTAATTGGAAATGAAATTTGTTTTTGGATATTTTGACTCCGACATTAGTTATACCCCTCCGAACGTAGTCACTGTATGTAGGTCACGCTGCCACCATTGTTATATTTTTTCATCCCGATCTTCCTGCCTTTAAGTTTGATCAACTAATAACAGCATTCTTCATGTGCAAACAAATCTAATTTTTTATTTCAAAATATATTTACATACCCATCTTTAATTTTTTCAGCTCTAGTTCTAGTTTTGCATAATATGTTTTTCCTAAAATTCCAATTTTGTCAGACTAGACTCTAGACTGACAAGAGTCAGACCTAGATCTAGGTTACCTGTCTGTTGCTATATACTAGCATTGTGCTAACTGTAATTTTAAGTATTCAAGTTCTACTTACCCTTAGATATAGTTATATGCTGAAAATCAGAATCCATACACAATTCACACATAAAAACATTGATCTGATAACTTCATTTCACTTATTACAAAATGGCTTTTATATGGACTCTACTTCACCTGCCCAAAATAACAAGGCAGTTATAGACACATTACAGTGTTCAAGTCATTTACTTTAGATTTCTGACTATGGAGTTCTTTCATTCACTGTATTTATATAAAATATTGCTTTAGAAACATTTTCATATTTGCGCAGCAGTTTTATAACAAAATGGCTTAAAGATGGACTCTACTTCACCTGCTCAAAATAATGAGGCAATTATATGCACATAACAGTGTTCAAGTCATTTACTTTAGATTTCTAACTTTGTAGTTCTTTCATTTGCTGTATTTGTATAAAATATGGCTTTAGAAACATTTTCATATTTGCGCAGCACACAGTTTTTTGGGGTTATGGGAGGAAGCCAACACAAAAATATAAGTTCTGTATTATTTTTATTAATTTCAACAGCATTTACAAGTTCTATATATCATTCTAGTTAAACTCTGCAAATATGAACAAAATACAACTGCAAGTAAAATAACTATGCTCAATTTATTCAGGTATACCATGACTTGTCACAACTGGCCAATGCAAAAGCAAGGGGATTCCACCCCTCACAAAAAAATTCGCCAAAAAAAAACTATTTGAGCTAGACAGAAAATCTTTTTTGTTTTGTTTTCATATAGTTGAGCTCTACAAGAATATGTAATTTTTATTTTTATATGATGATTAGTGTTTTTTTACCTAAATCCCTAAAAAAATTATCATTTTAGGCCAGTAGTGCCCTGTAAGTAGGACTGCTTAGTCACACTAAGAAAGTGACTTGTTTTTTTTTTTGTTTTTTTTTTTTTGTGTTTACTGAGTCTGAGACTAGTAGACTACTACTACTAGATCTAGTAGTAGTAGTACTACGTAACTACTGTGTTTAGTTAACTAACTGGTCAACTGCAGTACTGATGTTTTTATAATAAGAGTTAAATAAGAGCCTTATTTCTTGGCTTTCACTGACTTAATTATTAGGCCTAGAATTCTAGAATCTAAATCTAGATCTAGATCTAGACTAGATTTTATAATATAATCTGTTTGATGGGACTGACTCTTGACTGGAGATGGCTCAGTCAGATTCTGAGATTGGTTGGAGTTGGATTCGATTTGATTTTTAGTTCGAAGAATAGAAAAAATGCTAATGCCAAGTGTAATTTTAATTGCCCGTAAACATTTCCTCACAGTTTGAAATAAAATGCACTAAAAATTTATCTCAGTGCCAATTTAGATTCAGTAAACTGGAAATCGCTTGGAAATATTAAAACAATTGTCAACATTTATTATGTCCCTATCGTTTACTTTTTTAAGCCACCATTTTGCTTTTCTCACTACAAAGGGATACTACTCCAAACTTATTCCGGATGTCGAATAATAAAATTATATCCAATCGTGACAATACAATAAACAAATCAATATTTTTAAAGTAAACAGTGAAAAATCGATTCAGAAAAACAACTAATGTATAGATTATAGCTTTAATAGTAATCTAATTACTTATTAAATTTTAATATGACTAAAATGCTACTAAGACCCATTTTTAGGATTAATACCTATAACTCCAGTGTTTCTTCCAGACTTTTTTCTCCGGGGGGGGGGGGGGGGGCACTAAAATTTCCGTGGGGGTGGACGCTGTTAAAAAAATTTTTTTCTATATAAATTCCATTTCGTTCGGGAGGGGGGGGGGGCAGTAGACTGAAAGAAACACTGACTCTAATTTATCATCTCTAATCATCAATCGGATATGAAGGCTAAATTATTTTGTTTAGCACACACACACAAAAAATCTATCCAAATATATCTAGAACTAGAATCTAGTAATTTAAATGTTTTTAAACAATTACACTCCTTATTTATTTCGGGGAGTGAATCCATCCAATAGCACTTATTTCTTTTAAAATGTGTTACCCCCCTTGTGTTGATTCATCTTCATTTTCTTGGAAAATTGAAAATAAAATCTATATATTTATTATATATATAATTTAAAAATATTAAAATCTATATATTTATTATATATATAATTTAAAATGAAAATATATACTTTAACCAGCGTCTGCCACAGTGAGCAATATATATATATATATATATATATATATATATATATATATATATATATATATATATATATATATATATATTATAATAATATATATGAGTGTGTGTGTGTGGTGGAAGGAAGGAAGAGAACTTAGAAAAACATGCTAAGCTGTTGAAGATTTGAAGACTGATAAGAATTTCGTGTAGAGATGTGCAGGTATACAGACTAGTCTCACACCTTCGGCAGGTGGTAAAACGCTATTTTATGAAAATTCCAAAGCTTAATAGAAGTATTTATGTTTGATACACTACAGGTATTAACCTTATTTTTTTTAGCGCTGCGCCGAGATAGTGAGATAGAACGAGATGGGGAGAATAGACATTCGTCTCTTGTGAAATTAGTTTAAACTTTTCCAAAATAAAAACATAAATTCATTAAAATTTGTACTTCTAACATATGAAAAAGAAGGAAAATCTGTATACCACAGGTAAAAAAAATATAATGACTGGATCGAGAGATAAAGAATTTAAACATTTCGTACCTTTTGGTTGAATATTGATGCGGTATACACAATTAAAGATTGGATTCAATTCTTGACGTAGATCACAGTTCTGTTGAGGCTGTTGTGCTTCTTAAGGCACTATTGTTTTTATTAATAAGTATTGGGCGGCGAAGCTTTGGGTGGGATATAAAGTGGAAACTACATAAAAGCAAACTACGAAAAGAAGGAAAATTTCAGACGGTGTAGCAGCTGAAAATGTTGATATAATGACGAGAGAGCATGGGGAGCACCCTCAAAGTTTGAAGTCGTTATGTTCTAATGATTTGGGGAAAAGACTGGCAATCCCTTTACACAGCTCAGTCAACAGATCGCCCCCAACAAAAACATACGCACACACCCTGACCAGTGAAAACAGATCAGCTCTACTTTACCAGCATCCATCATTACAAGTTTTATCACCAATTGAAAGGTGAACATAACCATTGACAACCTTAACAACCATCTATACTCTTTATTCTCCTAAATGCTCTGTCGCCTTATACACTCACACGTATGCCAAGGGCTAGAAGAAAACATAATAATATATGATCTACGTAAGCTTACATTCTAAAAAAAAACACGCAAACATTCTGCCTATTGACCTGACATCCTAATTTAGTTTAACATCCATTGCCTTGACCAATCTGTTTCGAATAACTCAACCCTTTATCGCGCGTTATGCAAAAAATAAGATGTGCCAAATCTATGTCAAACGATCACATTCACAATCCCCCCCCCCCTCCTCCCACGTTCTATAAGTACAAAAACATAGACAACTTAAATATATCGTGATGAAATATATTTGAAGCATTTGACAACTACATATTCAACCCATTTGTCTAAATGTAATTAAAAAACAGCATATCAAACATTATTGTTACTATCCCCCAGCGCCCCCCCCCCCCACCCCCACCCCCACACCCTGATATAATTTTATAGCTTTTGCCATCAAAAATTATTTATAGAAATAATTTGCCACTTTTTATTTCGTACCTGTAAACCCACCTTATAAATATAGTTTAAACTTTGTTTATTCTCGAAAGGTGCGAACAGATTCATGTAATCAAACATGTGAAGTATGTCGTAAAAAAAATTTTTATCAGTGCCCGGAGAAGGAGACATCACTTTTTGAAAAACATGGTTTTCATTTTAACTTTTAAAACATAAATAGAAATCGGTAAATCCCGAAATTCGAAGTTTAAAAAAAATTACCTTCATGGTATAAAAAACATTATTTACATAAGATATTAAGAATGTCAGGTCGTGTTATGAAGGCACGTGTGTTTGCTTAATGGAGTAGGGGTGATGATAAAGTATGGGGTTCGATTAGGGTCAGAAGTTTAGCGTTTTGCGAATGCAGATCAGGTAAAATACGGGTGGACGGTATTGTCAAGTACCTGCCTTTTTGTTTAGTTTTAATATAAGGACGGTGATAGTAAGGGCTACGCCCTTGTTCACCGAAATATGAAGCTACGCCCCTGGGGGTGATCTTATTTTACCCGAGGCAGGCGTCGTTAATTGCAAGAAATAAAAGTGTAGAGAGCCACTTTAGCTGTGATTACACCCCGTGTGATGATCCCGACTCAAGGGCTTGCTCGTGATTAACTGGTGAAATGTTTTTGATGCTGTTGAAGTTCACCCTGTCCTCGCCACGTTTTAAAAGCCGGCTGGGTGTTTTGAAATATGTGATGTGGATCAGTTTAAAGCGCGCAGGTTCCAGAGCGGGTTTTATTTATTTTTTTTCGCATTTAAACCACGCGAAAAATGCGAGTTGATAATTAACGAAGTCGTGGAGTGCACATGGGGAGTCATATTGTATATGGCAGGTAGATAATGTGTTGGGAAAACAGAAGACGAGTGATATTCGGGATGGATTAAGGGCTGTAGATGCACCTGTGGCGAAGCTATGGGGGGAAGAGAGGGGGTTAAGCCCTAGGCGTTTTAAGTGGAGGGGGGCAGGGGCGTAACAAGCTTAATTAGTTTCAATTTTTTTAAAAGCATAACTAAGTTATTAATAGTGCACTTAAATATTTTTTAATTAAGCAAAATATGTATTAAAATATCGAATTGTAGTTTCGACATAATTAAATATGTTCTTAAAATTAAAAAAAATTAAAACATTCTGTATATGCGTTGCTTTTATCCTTGACGATATGACGGTGGTAGTCAAATACAATTAATTCTTTGTATATCTTTGATAGGTTACTAGATTCTAGGTGGCCTTTTGTACATTTTATCCCAGGTGAATCTTGGTACATTTTATCCCCGGTGGCCCACGGTACTTCAGCTCCCTTGGATGGCCCCCTCACCAAACCCCGCAGATTGATATTTCATTTCCAGGTGGCCCAGGACTAATCCATCAACCCTAACGAGAGTAACATGTTCGAATCCCCTTTTATCTACTCCGTGTTAGACAAAATAAAACCCCCAACAACGAAGAACTCTCCTGTGTCGAGAAACTAAAAAACGTATTAGTTCTTTAAGTCATTCACACTGCATCCATTAGTCTCCTATGCTCGCGATGCAAGGGAAGTAAAAACTTTCTTTACGGAGTGACGCGTTTAGTGCGGGATTTCCCTTCATGTTTAAATTAAAGAAACTACATTAACATTACACAGTTTATGAAGGCAATTTTCTCCAGTCAGTGGCTCGAAACTGCTTTACTTGCATGGAACGCGTGCCTACAATGATACATTTACAGTTAAAGTTTGTAAACTTGCATGCATTCCTTGGCATGATAAGATTTACACACATTTCGTTCATGTACACATATTGTTAAATTTACTAAACATTCCTAGATTTACGAATTCCAAAGCGCCTACTTGCTATCCTGGTTTTAAAAAAGTAAGATAAAAATTCTTCACACGTTTTCGGCATTACGTAATAAATTATCAAAGCGTATCAAAGTTTCGTTTCTCATGAAAACGTTATTCGTTTATTTACAGACTAGTGCGAGAAGGTCATATATCCCAGCTATTAATTAGCAGAGCTAATTGTGTTGACACGTGATATCTTGACGTCATCCAGTCTACCTACACCGGTTTTTTTATACAACTCGATGTTTGTACACACGTGCAGTGAGTAGGTGTACACGTGTTGTACATTTGTTACATGTGTAGCACATAGTGACACGTATAGGCTAGAACATAGTGACAAGTGTAGCACATAATGACATGTGTAGCACATAGTGACATGTGTAGCACATAGTGACATGTGTAGCACATAATGACACGTGTAGCACATAGTGACACGTGTAGCACATAGTGACATGTGTAGACTAGAACATAGTGACATGTGTAGCACATGGTGACATGTGTAGCACATAGTGACATGTGTAGGCTAGAACATAGCGACATGTGTAGCACATGGTGACATGTGTAGCACATAGTGACATGTGTAGGCTAGCACATAGTGACATGTGTAGCACATAGTGACATGTGTAGCACATAGTGACATGTGTAGCACATAGTGACATGTGTAGGCTAGCACATAGTGACATGTGTAGCACATAATGACACGTGTAGCACATAGTGACATGTGTAGCACATGGTGACATGTGTAGCACATAGTGACATGTGTAGCACATAGTGACATGTGTAGCACATAGCGACACGTGTAGGCTAGCACATAGTGACATGTGTAGCACATAGTGACATGTGTAGCACATAGTGACATGTGTAGCACATAGTGACATGTGTAGGCTAGCACATAGTGACATGTGTAGCACATGGTGACATGTGTAGCACATAGTGACATGTGTAGGCTAGCACATAGTGACATGTGTAGCACATAGTGATATGTGTAGCACATAGCGACACGTGTAGGCTAGCACATAGTGACATGTGTAGCACATAGTGACATGTGTAGCACATAGTGACATGTGTAGCACATAGTGACATGTGTAGGCTAGCACATAGTGACATGTGTAGCACATGGTGACATGTGTAGCACATAGTGACATGTGTAGCACATAGTGATATGTGTAGCACATAGTGACATGTGTAGCACATAATGACATGTGTAGCCCATAGTGACATGTGTAGCACATAGTGATATGTGTAGCACATAGTGACATGTGTAGCACATAGTGACATGTGTAGCACATAGTGACATGTGTAGCACATAGTGACATGTGTAGCACATAGTGACATGTGTAGCACATAGTGACATGTGTAGCACATAGTGACATGTGTAGCACATAGTGACATGTGTAGCACATAGTGACATGTGTAGCACATAGTGACATGTGTATGCTAGCACATAGTGACATGTGTAGCACATAGTGACATGTGTAGCACATAGTGACACGTGTAGGCTAGCACATAGTGACATGTGTAGCACATAGTGACATGTGTAGCACATAGTGACATGTGTAGCACATAGTGACATGTGTAGCACATAGTGACATGTGTAGGCTAGCACAGAGTGACACGTGTAGCACATAGTGACACGTGTAGCACATAGTGACATGTGTAGCACATAGTGACATGTGTAGCACATAGTGACATGTGTAGGCTAGCACAGAGTGACACGTGTAGCACATAGTGACATTTGTAGGCTAGCACATAGTGACATGTGTAGCACAGAGTGACACGTGTAGCACATAGTGACACGTGTAGCACATAGTGACATGTGTAGCACATAGCGACACGTGTAGGCTAGCACATAGTGACATGTGTAGCACATCACATAATGACACGTGTAGCACATAGTGACAATTATAGCACATGGTGACATGTGTAGCACATAATGACACGTGTAGCACATAGTGACAATTATAGCACACAGTGACATGTGTAGCACATAGTGACACGTGTAGCACATAGTGACATGTGTAGCACATTGTTACACATGAACTATAAAGCGATACTTATAGCAGATGGCTACACATAGCTACACAAGTACCGCATATGCTGCGCATGTAGTACATAACTAAACATACTGTATTTAAAACCGATTCAAAAAATATTTTTAATTAACAATTTTACACAATTATGCAAAAAATATATCTATTTTAGATAAACATTACTTTTTTTAGACAGGCAAAATCAAACTAATTAAAAATAACCCCAACAATTAATCTACTTTATAGTTACATCATTAAGTCTAATCTACACAATCTCCATGAAATAGATATGCATGCTACAATTAAACCTGCTGTACAAAGGCAACACAAAAATACTTTGAATAGATCCACCATCTTCAAGCAAAGACACGCTAATACATACACACTTAACCCCTTTAATCCTAACCCCTTTTTAACATAACAGCTTGCAACCATCGAGTATTAACGTCAAAATTAGCATTCAGACAAAGCTTAATCAGTTAAAACTCTAAAAACAATGAAAAACAAAATTAAAATGTAGAATTATCGTATCGGTTGAAATTGTAAACAAACTAAAATTATTTTTAAGCGCAAGATATGTTTGTCTTTTATTGCTCGGTTCGTCTGCTAGAATGTACATCAGCGCATGCCCGGGTTTAAAAAAAAACGACTCATCAGTTGCGATGAGAGTTATCTTTTCTTCGTGACGTGTAGAACTTTTTTTACCTGGGTTGTGTCGATTACAACTCCTGGTATGCTATAGCGATTTTAATTGCCCACCTACAATTGAAGTTAAAATGAATTAAAATTCAGGAATTTGTTTATTAAAACACTAATAATTTGATTTAAAAAATCTTGATCAATGATGCTTTATTGTTATCCCAAAAATATGGAGTGTTGACGTCATATCTATAGTGTAGGTCAATACCTTGCTATTTTCACAAATTCCCTATCGCCGACTTTTTTCATTTAAATTTTCCTAAACTGTCGAAAACCTCTGCTAGAAACTGATCAGAGCTGGATACAAAATTATGCTCAAACAGGAGCTTAGTCCTATTCACTTTAGCACTTACACCATACAATAAAACACACACTGACAAAACACTTCGGTATTCAGGGTGTCATAGGAAAATTAGTAAAAGGGAGAAAAAGAACTTATCGCGAATAATTGTAATCATTAATTTGTATTTCTGTCTTTGAAGATACACGTTAGAATCAATCCAATCCAGTCAAACGCCTTAGCTCCTTCATTATATATATATATATATATATATATATATATATATATATATATATATATATATATATATATATATATATATATTATATATATATATATATATATATATATATATATATATGTATATATATATATATGTATGTATATATATATGTACATATATAGGGGCCTATGTATATATATATATATATATATATATATATATATATATATATAGGCCTATATATTTATATATATATATACATATATATACATATATATATATATATATATATATATATATATATATATATATATATATATATATATATATATATGTATATATATATATATGTATGTATATATATATGTACATATATAGGGGCCTATGTATATATATATATATATATATATATATATATATATATATATATATATATATATATATATATATATATATATATATATATATATATAGGCCTATATATATACATATATATACATATATATACATATATATATATATATATATATATATATATATATATATATATATATATATATATATATATATATATATATATATATATATATATATATATATAAAGCTCATCCCCACTTCACCCCCAACTTAACTCTCAGACCGACTCTAGTTGAAACAACATATTCCCTTAACATGTTCCTCATCGTTTACCTCCAACATACCTTTGTTTAGAATTCAGTCAACCACAACCACATTACGTGAACCCACCCCTTACATCTCCCCCCCCCCCCCACCTCATCTGTGCTCACACTCCATCATCGGGGGGGGGGGGGAAGGAATCGTGCGCGTGCCTGTGTGAGCACCTTCACACTGTAAACAGACTCAACAGGAGAAGGTGTTGCAGTTACCTGATGCGTGACGAGGGCTTTTGATGACAAAAGTTCGACCTGGTATCGACACAAGTTTGACCTGGTATCGACACAAGTTTGACCTGGTATCGACAAAAGTTCGACCTGGTATCGACAAAAGTTAGACCTGGTATCGACAAAAGTTCGACCTGGTATCGACAAAAGTTCGACCTGGTATCGACAAAAAGTTTGACCTGGTATCGAATTTTTAAAACTGGTATCGAAATAAATAGACTGAATATTGGATATATTAAAGAGCACGAGTATCGTCAACATTATATTTTTTTAATGACGTCTTTCATGAGGTTTAGGGAGGGGAAACGGATTTTTTATTTAAGTATTATTAACTACTCCTTTCCTCCCCTTACCAATTATACCATTAATTATAATGCTTTTTTTAAAGAAATAATTAACCTTTTAGATAATTATTTTTAAAGTCCAAATATCTGCCGGCATTGACGGTGCACTTTTGTCATGACGAAGAAAGCTATTTCGGCAACAGAAAACCAATCTTGTTCGAACAAAGAGAGGCAACTTGTAAATACATTGTTGTTTTTTTCTCCATGGGGAAACAGGAGAAGGGATGGGACATAACTCTAGAAGGTTGGTAGGAGTGTTATATAACTTACGTCCCTTATTATCTTTATTTCTGATCTTCTTTAAAAAAAAATTACATGAAGAACTGAGCAACGAAAAAAAATAATTATAAAAACGTTTTAATAACAAGCTTTTAAATACCTAGACGCTAAAAAAAAAAGAAAACAAATGATTTTCTTTAAATATCTATCAATGCACTACTATTTAAATAACTGTAAAGAAAAGCGTGGATCGCTTCTTAAATTTTAGTAGGCCTATAAGTATTCAGTTGATAAAATTGTGACCCACGCTTTTCTTTATAGCTTTTTAAATAATTATGCATTGTAATAAATTTAAAGCAAATCATGTATTTTCTCCTGTTAATTAGATAAAAGAATGTTATTAAATTTTTTTTTTAAATTTCAATACGTAACTATTTTTTTTTAATATTTCAATACTTAATATTTTTTAATACAATAGAGTTGCTGATTGAAACAATTACGCATCAAATGAACACGAATAAAGAGCGTATACTAGCACGATAAATAGTATTTTCTATAGGAAACTTTAATTTAATTCTTCAAAACTTAATTACGCATCAAATTAAGTCAAATTTGATGGTAAGAATGGATTGTAATATGGTCCTTTCCCACGAGCCGAGTTTGAAACAAATCGGTCTATTAGAAGTGGTCGAAATTTAGCTCGCCAGTTTTGACCTATATGACAAAGCACGACAGACTAAAGCTCGTAAAAACTACAATGTCAATGCTGTTTAACCTTCGAGTTAGTTTTATAGTTTTGTCTAGTCAGGCTCTCGTTATAAACAAACAATCGACAGCCAGGAGTAATACTAATATTATTTAGCACAGAAATAAATTAGGCTTTATTTAAGAAAGATAATGAACGTAACGATTAACCGCAGTTTTGCTAACTTTAAAAAAGCAATAAATTTCTGCTGACCGAAGTACATATGTAGGTCAACTGCTGACGTAATTAGAAAATTTCCAGGACTATTTCTTAGAATTTTTCTTTGAACACATTTTCATGTATCGTGCTCGTCTTTTTTTTCAGTTTGCGGAATAATTATGTTGAAACTTCATCAAAACTCTCCAATTAAAGCGACATCGCGAAACTGAAGCTCCGCCCATCAACTTAGCACCGCCCCTTGCCCCTTCTCAAAGTTGATCCTGTATCATTTTTAAAACTTAAAACATCCTACTCATTTATTCCGACTCTTTTTTTCCGGGTGTAATTTTGTATTTTTCTTACACTTGTTTACCTTTCGGAATCAAATTTAACCTTCACGACTCAAGTAGATAAAAACATTCGCAACATGCAACGATGCTATGAGTAGCATCGTGCCACATCTTTCCAGCAAACTCCCCGTACCCGGCACTAATCCAGCCATCGCCTAGTTAATTCAATTCTACTAATTCTTCCTTTAATTCCCCCAGCAAAAGAAAGATTTCATCGCACAACGACCGGCCTTGACCTTAACTGTTAACCTCATATTTTTTTTCTGGGAATTTCCAAAGCTATTTTTCAGTACGCAAAAAAAAAAAAACAATTTCTCGCAAGAAATAGTTCTACTAGTTATAAAAAAAAAAGAAACTTAAAACTCAGGAGAATTACGCGATTCGTTGCTGTGTTGTTTTGCTGTTAGCATAAGGCCTTCTTAAATGATACATTTGCGAATAGAAGTCAAGAAAAAATTAGCATTTCGCAAAAGGATTTTTTTTTAAATTATGACATACACTCATTCGCATACACGCAGTTAAACTAGCTCACACGTACATAAATGTATAAGGTCACACATGTATATACATAGTTCTACATAATAAATCGCCTACACACATACATAATTTGATATAAATAGTATGCATATTTCGGAATATTACTATAAATCGATTTTTTATTCTCTTCTGCCCCATACACTTTACTCCGTTTTCATCATTAAATGAAAAGTCAAAATTCAGCCTCGTTATCAAACGTTGTACCATGAGTCAGGCGCTGACGTACGATCACCAGACCATCCAAGTTGACAGCCCTAACAGGTATCTGGTCCCTCGTACAATGGACCCACGTTTAGAACCGCAGCCAAACTGGCAGTGCAGCCGTCACCAACAAAGGGACAAAATTAAACCGTTTTTGGCTGGTCTTTTTTGTTCCCCTGCTAAATCTGGGCACTTTCTACTAATAAAATCTAAAACAATATTGACAAAAGGTATTTGTGTCCTCGTGTTTTTTTGTATTTTAGTTTTTTTTTCTTTTTTTTTTTTTTTCTATGAAAAAAAAAAGATGATTAAACACTTTTAGAATGATTTTTGTAATGAAAACTGTCAACACATAACGACCGCCATTTCCCGTGATTTTGGCATTTTTGCGGAATTTTTAATCTTTATTTACCGGTGACGCTCAGCTCAGACTAGCGTGCTTCGTGCTGCGACGGTTGAATTAAAAACAAACACGTCGACCGTTAGTCGGTACCATGAGCACTTCCGGTTCATTGATCAGGCAACTCCCCGTCTCGGGTACTAATCCTCCCGGGAAGGAGGTCGTTACATCCCTATTCACTCCCCAACACTGCAGTCGGCACTGAACAGAAAAATCCAATTTTATCCGGGCAGACGTCTGATTGTCCGGGGGTTGGTCCCGGACAGAATAGTCCGACTTTAATATCAACCATAATTGACAATGAGTTAGTCATGGATTAACAGTTTCATAGTTGCTGAGTGTTAAATATTTACAGTTATGGTTCTTTATGTGTCGTGAAGTTGGCAACACAGTTATAGTCTTTATTTACCTTCTAGTAATCACTTAATTCTGCAACTACTGAAAAAAAACCTAAATCTCTTCCATATTAGTGCACTGTTTTCTCACATACAAAATACGTATCACTGATCTATATAGTGCCCGCTTTTTGTTTTTACTTTTACGGTTTCGGTGGTCATTACTGGATATGTGTTTACATTTTTCCAAAGTGTTTCAGGTACCAACTAGTGCAGGATGGGAATTAAACAGACCCAGGCTCTGTAGACAGTATCCGCCACCCATAGTTTGTAGCTTTGCTAAACTTGCTCTAATCATCTTCATCATTTACCATTGTCGTCATCATTATGCTTTTTATTTCCTTGAAAAACTTAGTAATGCTTTAGACCTAACGATCAATTGGGCAGATAAAGTAGAGTTCATGTTTCTTGATTTCAGCATACGAAGGGAAGATGTGGTCAGCACTGTGCCCAGACGCCTTTACTTTCCCTAACATGAGTTTGGTACCCATCAGAGGTGGATGGACTCGAGAACGTTTTGTTGACTTGAACCCGGATTCGAACTCGAGACTTTCGGGTTAACAGCCTAGCGACGTTTTGAAGAACATAGTGCCTGTGTTGAAGCTCTTCACTCTCCACTCTCTCGCTATACGTATTATAATTTAACCAATGAAACAAATACAAATAAAATAAAATAAATTAGTTATCAAGGCGTGAATCGTAATAATACATCAGATACGCTAGCTCACAACTAGATAGGACTTTGCCATCAAGTTTTACACAAATCTGCTTCAGACCACACACTCAGGAACTCGATGACCAGCATGTGAAGACAAATCCCCAACGAAACTCATCAGAAAGATGCAGACAGAGAACAACCTACTGGACGACACGGGAGAGAGAAGTAAATATCACAAGAGACTGTTAGGTGAACTAGCGGAGTATTGAACTGTCGTGATACGTCTTGAAAAGTCCTACCTTAATTTTGTAGTCATGTTGGAGCAACAGGCAGATTACTACAGCTATAACATTTTAAAATGAGTTTTAGTAGCGTGAAGTCTGAAACGCAAAGTTTGGGAAAAATGGCCAGCAACCCCCCCCCCCCCCCCATCCACCCTCCCCCACGCCCAATGTTTTATAAAAAAAAATGTTATTAATAACAAATTAATTTCAGAGAACGAATGAATTAAAGACACCCAACAAGTAGATACAGGAAAGATAGGTTACAATTAAGGACAGCTGGTGAGGCCAAGTCTGAGTTGGATACATGGAAGCCTCGTCCTCCATCAAAGTTCTACGTGGAGGTTAGGCTAACCTGACCTAACCTAAACGTAATACAGTATAACATAACCAAAATAAGCTAACCCAACCGGTCGTTACAGTACATCCTGTGTTTTTCTTTTGGCTTGATTTCTTTTTTTGTCTTTCACTAGACTGGGTTTATTCTTTGAACTAAGAACAGCAATCAACGACCGGCAGTCAACAATAATTACTATTCATAAGCTCTTTGTTTCGTCTGGTTCTTATTCTTACTGCTTTTTAAAACGTAAACATAGTATACAGTATTAAAACTGTCTGGGGTTTACTTTACGACTGGGCTATAAATAAACAACAAGCGGTTTCCTCGTTTGATTAGGGGCAAAAATTTAAAATACCGCAGGTCTTTTTGTTGTAGCGGCTTAAAAAAAATTCTGTAAGATGTCTACGCTTTAGTTTGGGACCTAAGAAACTGCATTGGACCTCCTAATTTAAAAAAAAAAAATAAAACCTACAAGCAGTCCACTTTGGTTATGGACCTGAGGTCCATTTTATGGTTAAGGTACTAAAAATTGCACTGGAACCCCCGTCCCCACCGCCGCATTGTAGTTATGGGCCTAAAGAAAGAGATCTCTTTTGTGGTTTGTACTTCAGAATGCCACGGTGTGATATCCTTAACCTTATAGACGACTGACTTATTTCTGGAAGTTGTATACCACCTCATTCTTACATTAACATCGCGTTTTGCCGCATTACCACAATATTAGTCTTCTTTTTTTCGTGCAGTTGTACAATTCATTTGTGCACGGTTTTACGGGGTATCACAATTGTACAATTCATTGTGCACGGTTTTACGGGGTATCACAATTGTACAATTCATTGTGCACGGCTCCACGTGATATCAGCATATTTACCAGATCGCTCGAGAACATTCTGAGGGCGCCCATTCACACTCCCATCCTGACCAGGTGTGTCGTGGAAACAGCGGATCAGTGAGCATTTATCCTCGTTAAGACACGCTGACGGGAAAAATCTGGCCAACAGGTGTACACGTGCCTGCGACTTGCTCCGTCGGAATTCCGTGGTGGATCCGATCCACTGGGTCAAGACATGGCCAGTTTTGGTGGATACAATACAATGTGGAGGTGGATGTTTCATACCAGAGTCTAGTATGCGATGATGGAATCTTCTTAAAGCGGGTGATTGGTTGCTAAATTGTAGTAAACTTGAACAAATGTAACTTACTAACGTCAAGTTTCAGATGTGAATATTTTAATTAGGGGATTAGTGTTTGATGTTCAAAAAACGTTCCCTTTTCAAACCTTACGGTCCACGGATCCAGTGTTTCTTCCAGACTTTTTACTCCGGGGGATGGGGGGGGGGGGGGGGTACTTGATATTTTTTGGGGGGCGGACTAAATTTTCTTGGGGGGGGGCGACACTGGTAACAGAATATATTTTCTATATAAATTTCCATTTCGTTCGGGCGCGATAGACCTTCTTCGGGGGGGGGGGGGGGGGGCAAAGGCACCCCGAAAAGATGCCTGGAAGAAACACTGCGTGTAGCAAGTGAAGTAGAGTTCACCTGTTTCTGCGACATCGGCATATGAAGGGATAGTGTGGTCAGCACTATGATCAGCCGCCTTTATTATCCCCTATGTGAGCCAACCATCAGAGCTAAGTGGACGAGCGCTCTACCTTTCTACCACGCCATCCCCAGAAAATTCTGCACTTCTCTATAAAAACACAACCACTACACACGTGAACACAGTGAGTTTAAAATGAAGTGTATTTCCGGGGTCAACACTGTTTACTTCAAGCAAAAAAACAACTTCCGCTTACATCACGTGACACGGATTCAACCAACCCCCGGGGTCGCGTGTCCTTTATTTTGTTTCTAATCTTTGTTTTGTTTCGTTTGTTAATAGAGATGAGCGTCCGTTTACTCCAAGATTTTAATCTGATCAAAGTAGCGTCCCGACTCCTGGGTGACGCGTCTCGGCGTTGGCCAGGATTTTATTGACTTTCAGGACGCATGTCTTTAAATAAATACAACAGATCGAGTGATCCATGCTGGCAAGACAAAACACAATTAAAAGATTTCATCGACAGTGGAAGGAATTATTTCACCGAGAAGTAATTACGTTAAATTAACACTCAGGTATGATATTTTAATCTGGATTTTGCTTTCAAGGCAAGAAAATTTCATTTTGAAAAATAAAACTAGCGATCAAATCGGTTTACAAAAAAAAAAAAAACTTTTTTTTTGCATATTAAGACAAGCATTGTCGTTTTAAAATTAATATCAAGATTTAAAGAAAAAAGTTTATAGATTTGGCCAAATGATAATTATTTCTTTTAGACATTTTTTCTTCGGGGAGAGGGGTAGGGGGAGGCCCTTGAAACTTGTTGGAGTCAGACACTGATGCAAGTAAATAATTGAAAAATAAATAAATTACATATAATAATTTTTTCGTATTAGGGGTGGGGAAGTTGGTGGTGGTAGTGGGGGGGGGGGGGGGTGAACCACCCTCTCTTACCTCTCTTATATATATATATATATATATATATATATATATATATATATATATATATATATATATATATATATATATATATATATATATATATATATATATATATATGTATGTATATACATATATATACATAAGTATGGGGTGCGAGGAAACCGAACTAGAGAGTTGGTGTGTGGATCACTTAACGACTACCGTTTAAGAACGGATCAGGACGTGATATCATTCTGGTAGATATGGCGCCTGCACAATGCTGCGAGTCGAGCAGACGGTAGCCCGTGTGAATGTTTTAATGCCGGGCAGTTAATGCTCGGCTCGAGGAAATAGCGAAGGTAATCAGTCGGGTAAGTCCCGGGGGCGGGCGCGAACCAGATAGGTTATCTCCCCGCAGACATCTTTAGTGTTGGGTCCTGGGGTAGATGGGACTAATGAGATGGTCAGGCGGTTTACGTTAGTAGTCCAGGGGGTGGAGGGGGAGGGGTGGGGGGGGGGTGTGATATGCTGAATGGATCAAACGGTACAGGTCTTATATATATATATATATATATATATATATATATATATATATATATATATATATATATATATATATATATATATATATATATATATATATATATATACATATATATATATATATATATACATATATATATATATATATATACATATACATATATATATATATATATATATATATATATATATATATATATATATATATATATATATATATATATATATATATATATATAATAATCATTAAAAAAGTTTTAAAAAACCCACGTTTTCTGATTGAACTAAAAAGTAGAAAATAAATGCTATAGGCCCTACATCACAATAATGCAAGCGATCACTCTACTATAAGCGATCAAAAACGTGGGGCGCCGAAGTAAAAGTTATATTACTATTGATTAGATAATACTATTGACTTTTATTAGGGAGCTTGTAGAGAGTCAACAGTATTAGAAACTGTAAGAAAATCACGGCGCCCCACGTTTTTGCTCGCTTATAGTAGAGTGATCGCTTGCATTATTGTGATGTAGGGCCTATAGCATTTATTTTCTACTTTTTAGTTCAATCAGAAAACGTGGGTTTTTTAAAACTTTTTTAATGATTATTATTTTCTACTTTTTAGTCTTTGTCTGTTTGTTTGCATTAAAATCTTGCTATCGATTTTATCTTTTCACTTTTTTTGGGTAAACGAAGACAACTCGTAAAAAGACAACTCGTAAAAAGACAACTCGTAAAAAGACAACTCGTAAAAAACACGTTGTTTGAATACGTTACTGACTAGAACACATAGATTTGAACCCGTGTCGAGTGGGATAGCAATCGTGTGCCCAACCACTCGACCATATCGTCTCCCCCAAACTGGCCTACCTCCTGTAAGTTTAAACTCGGTTCAAGCTAAATTCTCTGCCCCTAAGCCTGTGGCGACATGTGATCGTTCGCTTCACTGCGCGCGAGGTACGCGTCGCTGGTTTTTTTTCTAATGGCTAGCAGAGGATAATTATATATATAGATTATATAGCGGTCTAAAATGCTCAATAAAATGTTTCCATTGATCAATTTAGTAATAATAACAATTGAATATTCAATGGTCATCCAAAAGAAAGCTTCCCTGAAAATTTCAGCGCGCTAGCTAACTGGGAAGTGCCAGAAATTTCGATCGCAAGATTTGATTGGAAAGACAAACAAACACACAAACAGAGAAAGCAAGTTAAAGAAAACGTGGGAATATATATATATATATATATATATATATATATATATATATATATATATATATATATATATATCAAGCATAACGAGAAAGAAAGAGATTGATAAAACGTTACATACAGGTTAACCTAGTAATATTATACAGGAATAACAAAACCGTATTTGTTGAAATAGTTTATATATAGACACAACTTTGTATTTGGGCAGTTAAAAAAACATACTCAGATACATTTAATGACCCTGTTCTATAGATTTATAGCTATATACATAGAAATCCATACATACAGAATTGAAAGTAGATGCTTACCAAGAATATATATATATATATATATATATATATATATATATATATATATATATATATATATATTGGTCGTTGTTGGCTGAGGTTTTTTTTTCAATTGCGAAATGAGAACATAAATGGCTTTTTTTCATGAATAGTACAGCTAAGGATGGTAGGGTATTATAATTATATTATTTGCGTTACAGCGATTAAAATATCAATCGAGTTATCATGCATTAATTTTAGTATTTGTAATAAAATGAAACCAGCCATTTCTAAAACAAAATTACCAACCGATATGCCCGAATGAAAATTGATCGCACTTGTCTATCAACATATAGAAACTGATAAAAACTTCGCGCGACCTATTTATATCTTCGTACTTTTATATCTACGTTTCTCCCCCCTCCCCCCTATCCCAACATTCCAGGAGTTGGTACCTCCATCTCCTACCTTCTATCATCACCTTTTGTACTCCCTGCTCCCACCTCACTGCTCAGCCTCTACCCCCCCTACCATCTGTCGCTCCGTGTGATCTTTCTTCCTCCTGCCCCTCGTCTGTCTATCCCCCACCCCCCACCCTCACCCAGCCAGGCAGTGAGCACTAGGGTATGGAGCCACCGGGTCGTCAGTTGTATCTTCCGTCTTCAGATCGGACCTTTCTTAATTTTTTTGTCAAGTCCGACGTGTGCCCAGTACAGGTGATGACGTGTGTTTCGCCATGTACGTAACTGAGACCTTTATCTATGTCACCGAGTGTTTATGGTCAGTGCTATGTCACGGAGTGTTTTTAAAGTTATTGTCAGTGTTATATTACGGAAGATTGTGATATTTTTCATTTTAATTTTTAGATTTAATTTTCTAATTAATTAAGTTAAAATTACCCATTTTTAAAAAACAAAGATATTGAATAATTAAATTACATATCTTATATAAATATTTAATCGATTTTTCATAAAACTAACGATGATATAAATTTAAAAGGTGTAGAATTCTATTTTGTACTTCGTTAGAAAATGCTGCGTGCGACGGGATTCCGTCATTGTTTGTTGATCAAGTGATACTTTCATGACGTAATTGCCAAAATTGTTCAGTTGTTACCGATCAACTTGGCCATTATTATCATCGAATAATACTTGTTTTTTTAAGAGGTGGTACCAGTAGGCCTACCTACGATTTGGTTTTAAAGATGTGTTTTTTTTTTACAACATGACGTGGCTAACATGTGGTAACCTGATGCATTCCTGACTTCTGTTTAGCACATGTGATCTTCGTCATCTGTTTAGCAAAATCAAAATGTGATTTCCGTGACCTGTTTAGCAAAGTGTGATTTCCGTCACGTGATTAGAAAAATGTGATTTCCGTCACTTGTTTAGCAAAATGTGATTTCCGTGACCTGATAAGCAAAATGTGATTTCCGTCACCTGATTAGAATAATGTGATTTTTTTTTTATTTCTGTAATACCAAATGGGATATTCGACATGGCAAAAATGTGATGTGCGCATTTTTTAAAAGAAAACGTGCTTTAGATATACGATAAGAAAAATGTGATTTTCGACTTCTGCGGAACATGATAAAATTGCTATTTGTTAAAACATTTAGTTTTTAAAAAAATAACGCACGGATTACTAGTTTTATTCAACCATTACATATCAATCTGTTACAACAGTTGATAATCGTTTGTTTCTAATGTCTGACCCTCATTTGGATTATTATCTTGATTTTATCTCTACTTGTTGCTGAAATATGTGTTATAAAGTACAGTTCTATCAATATATTAGTATTTAGTTATATACAAAAAAAGATGGCAAAGCACGAATGTTGTAATATTGTATAATACAGATGGTTAGGCATTTACATTTTATCAGCAATACAACAACTAAATTTATATTTGTGTTTGATTTTTACGGTGGAATTTAGATTGCTGGCAAAAACTTAGTGTATTTTTCAGTTTTCAAAACACAACTTTGGTATATTAGGATTAGTTTTTTTTCATTAATAATCAGACAAGCTATTAATTTCATTAAATCGGACAAAAATTGCTGGTCATGCCGGCAGATGTTAGATAATTTTTTTAAAACATATCAATTGTTATTTTAAAATTCAAATCGCATTTGTGTAGTTTTAAGTGTGTAGTTAATTATACAGGAATAGGTGTGGGATTTTATTTAATTTGCATATATCAAGTAATTTATTAGCGTGTGTGTAAATAAACGCACGATTGTGAAGCAACATTTTTTAATTGAAATCAAACACAACCGATATGTTTTGAGGCACCTAATGTTCCATACAATTCAGCACTGTAGGCCATCGAAGATTTGTGTTAGTATGGCATAATGCTAGATGTGTTGGCAGTGGTTTTATCCTCTCCTTGCTAGTGGTACACTATGTAAACATCAACATCAGAGCAAGTTCAATCATAAATCTTGGCGTTGAAATAACACACTTTGTCAATAGTGTTTTTATTATAAATCGTGCAATTTGTATTAGCCTGCTTCTGCGTTTAATCTAAGTTTACGTAAACCATATAATAATAGTTTTTTTTAAATGTATTTTCTGTTTATTCATTTGTATCATTTAAAAAGTCACAGGTATTTTACTAGAGTTACGTGTTCCCATAATTAACTGTAGTTTGTGTGGTATTTAAAAAATATGATCATTGATTATTGGGTATGCTCATTTATAGTAACTTGACATCCGCATTACGCGTGAGGTAAATGACATTTGACTTGAAAGTACTTACTTCAAATGTAAGATAATGACATGAGATCAAATGACATTAAACAGTCGATATATGACATGCTAATTGTATTTATTAAAGCCCTTACTTATTGCACTATTAAAATTACCTCATCTAGTCAAATGTTCAAAGCTTTATTGTTTAATAGTCTTTTGTGCATGCCTTTCCTATTGGATAAGCGTAAGGTACTTGCCTATGAGGTCTCTCCCTACTCTACCTGTATTTTCCTGAGACGGTAATGTGTCTGTTATGTTTGTCTGTATTTTACTGAAATGGTAGTGTATCTGTTATGTTTGTCTGTTTCGGCCGTAATGTGTCTGTATTTAGCCTGTGAAATGCCTGTAATAAGACTGTATTGTGTCTGGATTTTTATGGATTGTGAGATATAAATTGTATTTATGTCTTTATTTTGACTGAAATATCTATTTTTGTATACATTTTGACATTAATATCTATTTTTATTTATATTTTGACTGTACTATTTATTACTATTTCTATTTTGACTGAAATAGTTTTTCACCATTTTGACTGTAATATATTTTTATTCCATTTTGACTGTATGTAATATTTATTTCTATCTATATTTTCACTGTAATATATATTCTACCTGTCATTTTCTTTTCAATTGTAATATTTATTCTTCTTTTCTGTATTTTGACTGTAATTTGATTTTCGTCTTTGTAGTGTCTGTACTATACTTACTATTTTTCCTGTATACTATGTGTTTTGTTGGTTGTCAAAAGGTATTAGTCTGTCTTACTTACTCATAGTTGTGCTTTGTTCTTTTACTTATAGGTGTGCTTTGTTTATTTACTTATAGTTGTACTTTGTTTATTTACTTATAATTGTGCTTTGTTTACATAAATGAATCAAAACATTAATACAGCAACTTCTAAACATAAAGTGATTTCGTGTTAAAAGAAAAAAAAACTCGTCAAAAACAGAAATGTTGCAATTTTGGCATTTTTTTTTGCTGAAACGAAAAAAAAAAAAACGTTTCAAATTCTCCGCTAGATTAACAAAGGGGCATAACTTTTGCTCTGGAGTTACTGTTATTGTTTTTAAACCGTCCATGTAACAGGTACAAGGCCCTTAACTCGTTTCAGTTCTCTCCCCTTGTGGGGGGATCAGAGCCGCGTTGGATTCCGCCCTCGTAGTCGCGAGTCTGTGGTATGATGTCCGGATCTGTTTGGTGAACTTTAACCCTACGGTTTGATATGTTTAGTTAGCGTTTAACCCTCGCTGTCCTGGTCAGTTTGACGGCGGTGTGTTGAATTTGTAGCAGAAGTGGGTGATTCTGTTGACATTGACCGTCCAGCTAAGTCGATCAAAGATTCACATCAACCCCCCCCCCCCCCCCCCCCCCACCATTCATCAACATTTTCACTACCTTTTTTTCCCCCATCGGATATTTCCGTAGGCTTTTGAACAGTTTCAGGGGCGATTAACTCTCTTTTGTCTTCTCTTTTGACCGCTCAGATTATTTGTATGGGGATTTATCTCCGCTTTTCTGACTGGTGAAGAAGAAAAAAAAATCAACAATTCTGGGTCGCCGCGGGAGGGGACGTGGGGTGAGGGAGGGGGTGGGGCCTGGGACTGTATCACGTGATGCGGAATTTTGAGAAGAGCGACTTTAATGACGTGGCCAAACGCGAAAATGACGCGGATGTTGCGGATGCTTGAGTTGCCGTGAGCGGGGAGCTTGGCGTTCTCGGAATTTATTGTTTATCTCGGTACCTATCACGTGACGTTGTCAACATCCCCATCACTGTTTCATTGGGAATGTTTATGGACGATCATGTGAATACACAAAATTTCAAAACGTGAAACTAAAAGTTAACTAAAATAATTGTAAGTCTTGGCATTTGATGTGACACACTTCTTTGGTTAGGGCCTTGATCGTGCAATTTGTGCCAGTATAGCGTTTGGAAAGTTCGCGATAGAGTACCTTCTGTGTTTGAGCAGTGATTACGATAGCGAGAGTTCATCTAATTGTTATTTAACAAACAAAAAAAATAATTAAATTAACGTGTTAAAATAACGTGTTAATATGTTAAAAAAATTAATTAATTGTTTATTATTTTAATTTAAAAAATTCGCATTAAATTAAAAAAAAAATAACTGTTGAGATAGATTGATACTTTTTCTAAAAAGAGTTTTTAAAGCTTTAAAATGTTGCAATAAAGTGGAATGCTGGAAATTCTTTAAATAAAACAGCTTTAAATACTTAATACTTTAAATACTTGACAAAAGAGAACGTATTTTAATGCAATATGATTATTTAAAGCACTTTTTAAAAATTAAAATTAAAATTTTTTTTATATAGTTAGTCGGATGTTTTACGTGTTAACATTTTTCGTTAAATTGTATAATTGTTTTCGTATATTAAAATGTTTAAATAAAGAAGAAACTGTATTCTTATTTTATTTCTATATTACCCCGTAGCTGAATAAAACTGTTCCTCGTTGCTGTGTTAATTAATTCACCATATTTATAAAATTTCATTAATGGAGGTGTCGAATGACCGGCTAAAACACCTTTAAGCTGGTGCTAATGTGTAAATATGACTAACGCTAATGTGTAAATATGACTCGCTTTATCATCAGCTGTTTCTAGTGAATCGCTCAATTTCATATCGGAGACACGCGGTGGAGGCAAAGTGGAGCAATGATACTATATTGTTCGTGGCTTTTTAGATCACTGTTACTTTTCGAGTGTTGACACTTTCGAACCCTTATAGTAATATTGAGGAAACGGTCTGGTTATTCGTGAGTGGGACTCATTGACTAGAACTTGGTGGAACATTCTACCGGAATACTGGTAAAACCAGGTGTTTTGTAGGATTTACGAAAAACTCAACGTGACGTAAGCGTCACACATTGACGTCATTATTACATCGTCACGTCTCATCAAGACTGCCGTAACGTTACAGCCACTCAGTGACGTCAGTGATAGAGTGTCACGCCATTATCACCCGTGACGTTTGTGTCACACCGTGACGTCAGCGGTCTCACATGACGTCTGTGACGCCCCGTGACGCCGCTCAGTGAATGAGATGATGTACATTAGAGACGTGCACAGCGGGGCCCACGGGCCTGTCCAGGGGCCACACGGGCCAATACCCGGGGCCCACACCGGACACATTCACCACCACCACCACCACCACCAAGTAGGCCTTCAGCACTCACACCCGGGAGTGTATCCCAGAATGCAAGACGCCCACAGGTGCCCGGCACCCTACGATCCATACCCAGCCGTAAGTACATTTACAATTTTTAAGTTTTTCCTTAAAATACCATGAACTTTAACACCTACAGTTATTTAAGAGAAAAATATATTAAAAAATAAACGGAAATACACTATGCATATTATATATATATATATATATATATATATATATATATATATATATATATATATATATATATATATATATATATATAATGTAAAAATGGATTGGCTAAAAATACTTTTCGAATTAGAGCATTATTATAAAAACCTGTGTACCTAATTTTATGGTATATTTTGTGTCCTGATTTTTAAAAGTGGTTTTAAATAATTAATTAATAACACTAAAGTTGTATTCAGTATTAATAAGCACCGCCTCTTCTGCTTTGTTTCTTAAAATCGTGATAATTGCTGTTAATTAAGATGAATATCTGTGTGTTCAGTGCAACCCGACATAAAAGAAGTAGACAGAAAAAGATTAAAAATAATTTTGCAGTAAAAAATATTTTAGTCACTCTAAGTGTAACTGTTCAATGGTTTTTTTTTAAATTATTAAATATATTTGATTCCGTTTAGACATTAGTAAATATATTTTACAAGAATCTAGAAGTTAAGCTTAGTATTTATTTTAAACTAGTGTTATGAACATTATATTTTAAACATTATACTTTAAAACTACCAAACTGATAAAATATCTAATTATAAATACATTTTAAAATCTCGACATATTTTTGTAATCCCTCTTTAAATCCTCACATCAGGTCCTATGTCACTATTCTCTATCCAACTAGCAATCTTAAAACTTTTAAACACCCGTAATGAAAGCACGAGGGCAGTGAATTAATTAAACCAGCCTGGTTTTAAACTCACGAGTGACTGACAGGCGAGACGCTTGAAGCACGCGCACATGTGAGTTTGATTTGGGCAGGTAATAGGAAAAGCACGTGCCCTAGGCCTCAGCTATGTGCGTGAGTGACCAGGCATGCCTTTGTAATTACTAGTGGATCGTGAGCATCTATATTTAGCCGTAACTTTTAAATACAGGTTTTATTCATAAAGTTTTGATATACATTATAGCAACATAACAGTTTTTCTTAGTTTTGAGGTTGTTTTTTCTTGGAATAAATCAGACAACATATAGTGGTACAGTTTCCTCTAACATAATTAGGCAGTGTGGGCCAACATGGTATGCAACTTGCATACCATGGAAGTCCGAACTCACCTGTGAGTAGTTATGCGCTCTACCACACAGCCACACTGAGTGTGGTGTAAAGGTCCTAATGGTGTTGCTAAGAAGTCTCATCCGTCTAGAGATCCGAACTCTCTTGTGAGCAGTTATGCGCTCTACCCCCAACCACACTGAGTAAGGTGTAGAGGCCCTAATGGTGTTGCTAAGAAGGCCCATCCTTCTTGAGGTCCGAACTCACTTGTGAGCAGTTATGAGCTCTACCACTCCCCCACGATGTTTGAATGAATTAGAAAGGTCGCTACTTTGTGGTCTAATTTGCTTGTGATAATAATTTCTTTTAATCTAAAGCCACCCTTTAACTTTTTCTATAACCGATCCTCCAATTTATCTCACATAAATGTTTACCAAACTAAACTCAACACCAGTGTTTAGTAAGACGCAATTAAAAAATATATAAATACCCGTACTTTTCCATTAAATCTCAACCAAACAATAACCCTATTACAAACTCTTTAATATTTTAAAAACTACTTTACAATGACCAAACCCCATAGCATCATGCCGTTCACAAAATAAATCAAAAGTCAAGTAGTAAATACCTGCCAATTAATTCTCGCGAGGCGAATAATAAATCGGCTTCATTACTAACACACCGGTTGTTCCCCTACCCCCGGGGCGAGGAACGACAACCGCGCCTAGACCACAAGGTAGATAAAAAACACATGCCCCCACACACCACACAAACAACCACACCCACACAACTCAACTGACAATCAAGTCTACATTCAAGATGGCTGACACTCAATTATAGTACAATTTTCAACATTAAAAAAAAAAGAATCGCTTAAAAAAATTAGCAAAATTTTTACTTTAAAACGTGGATGCTGAAATAAAGTAAAAAGTCCTATCTTGAATTCTGTTTAGTTTATCTTGAGGGGCCAGCAATAAAATTAGGGTTAACGTACGACCTGAAGCGGGAATTAAAATTCTATAAAGTTTAGATATCTAAATGTAGAGGTTTTAGCCGTCAGAAGGCACTGTGCAGTTTACCTTAAGGACTCCAGGGGCGTATCTGGAACCTGATGGATGAAGGGAGGACAAATAGCCTTTAATGCTAACAATCGATAATTCGGTGATTAAGTGTTCGATACTATAAGACTCCTGCGTGACGCACTGAAACGCGTGTTAAATATTATATAAGCTAACCCTAATCATAGTCCTAACCCCAGCCCTATCTTCCATCCTACCTTTGAGTCTTACACCAATACTGACTCCACTCCTAACACCAATACTGACTCCAGTCCTAACACTAATACTGACTCCCTCCTAACACTAAAAACATATTTCGAACAAGAATTCCGATCAGTTTTAATTCCTACTCCCTATATCTCTAAAGAAAATTACCTCCTTCTGCTGATTCTGTTTTTTTTTAAAACCCACGTTACTAGTCTAGACATCGTCTGTTCAACATTATTTACCTGAAAAAAATGGTTTTAAAAATTTTTAGTTAAAAAAAATTTCAGTTAAGAAAAACGTAAATTATTAGTTACAGAAGGCAGTCGACTAACTTTTTTATACGTATAAAATGAGTGGAAAACAAAGCGTTAATTAAATAATTTCAAAATAAATTTTTTGCCGTATTTGGTTACATATTTTCCGTTTACATACTTTCTAACATAATATCTATCAAAATTGTGGTGGGTAGTTTTTAAAGAATATGCAGTTGAGGTAGTTAAACGCCTCTTTGAAGGTTAACAATAAGGCAACATTTAAGCGCCCTTTGTAAATTAGCTTTGTGTAGTTAGGGTCAGGTTCAATGTGTAGGGGAAAAACCTAAATTGATAGTTATTGAAGGTAGACGAGATTTTGTTTTTAATACGCATAAAATATTATCCTAGGATTATCCTAAATTAAACTTTATAAAGCTCGACACGGTGGCTTAAATACTTTAATAATTTTTATCTCTCGAAAGTGTGACGGTTGAAATAAATATGCTCTGTTTAGTACAACTTTTGTACACGTGTTAGAATCGACTAGGGTAGGTGGGACTAAACATGTTGCATTCTTGTGTGTACACAAACCAGCGGTAGCTTGTTACATGACGCGCTGGCTAATTACTGCTTTCGTAGGTGCACGAACTGACGGTTTTTATATGCAGGGGTCTAGGCAGGTTTTTACAGGTAATCCGGCAGGTTGGTGGGTAGGTTAAGACAGGTTGTTACAGGTTGGTGGGTAGGTTAAGACAGGTTTTTGCAGGTTGGTGGGGAGGTTAAGACAGGTTGTTGCATGTTGGGGGGAGGTTAAGACAGGTTGTTGCATGTTGGGGGGAGGTTAAGACAGGTTGTTGCATGTTGGGGGGAGGTTAAGACAGGTTGTTGCATAGGTTGGTGGGGAGGTTAAGACAGGTTTTTGCATAGGTTGTCATAGGTACCTTCACGCAGATTGTTACATATGATGACAGGTTGGTGTATAGGTTAAGACAGGTTCTTACATAGGCTGACAAATAGGTGTATAGGTTAAGACAGGTTGTTACAAATGCTGACAGGCTGGTGGGTCAGTTAAGACAGGTGTGTACGGTGCTAGGAAAGTTGTTGAGACAGTTTGGTTGTTAGTATGGTCATTGATTGTGTGTAATGTTCTAATAATGCAGAAAGTTATTGCAAATTTTTGGCCTATACATGACTCAAGTACCTGGCAACCATTACACGCCTCTATGATGAAAGATGCTGGCAAACAGATCTTTCACATGCATTAAGTTACTATATTGAACTACTACATTTTTGCTACATTTTCTGTATGAATTTAATTTGGCGATCTGTTTACACTTTTGGCATCCAGTTGAAATACGTCTATTTTACACTTTTGGTACACACTGGTATACATGTATTTCGGCAATTTGCTCTCAGTGTTTCTTCCAGACTTTTTTCTCCGGGGGAGGGGGGGGGGGGGGGGCATGAAATTTTCGGGGGGGGGGGGGGGGGGGCGGTAGACTTTCTTCGGGGGGGGGGGGGGGGAGGCGGAAACTGTTAAAAGTATATATTTTCTATATAAATTATATAAAAAAAAATTCTCTTCCCCCCGAAGAGATGCCTGGAAGAAACTCTGCTTACAATTTTGTAACAAATTTGTTATAGGTCATATTATAAATTTATGTTGTGTTTTCTCTTATTCGCCTTCTGTATTTCTAACTCAAGTTTTGTTTACAAAATGAAATGAAGTAATTTACAGCACACTTAAACCACGAGCCGCACAGCCCCCCCCCCCCCTCCCCATCCAATACATTCTTGGTGTGTATCGAGATATAATGATAGCAAAAAAAAAAAAGCGAAAAAAAAACAACACAGCCACTAAGTACCAGACGATCAGATCGGCTGCTACACTCCCCCCCCCCCCCCCCCCCATCATGCGACAGGTATCCGTGTTGAGTTAGTTGTTTGGAACTGTTTTGGTTTTTGCTAGATTTTTTTTTTGGTGTCCTCGCATTAAAAAAAATATGTTAGTTTTGTTGTTTTTTGTTTAGTCTCGGGTTCTCCTTTCTCACGGGGTTATTTTTAGTACTTAAGGGAGAGGGGGGGGGGGGGGATTTAGAGGGGTGGGTAGATTTGAGGGGTTGGGGTGGTTGCATTTAGCTCAGCTTCAGTAAGGGCGGTGGGGTTAAAGGGGATTAGGATCCAGGGCTGATTAAGAAAACGCACAAATATTTTAACGATTTAACGTGATATTTTTTAACTATCCCCCTCCTTTTTTTTAACATTTTATTATTATCACTATTCGTTAAAGTACTTCAAGGAACGAATAGTTTCAATGACGCTTTTAGCGAAAAATGTCATGTCTGGGAAGTGACGATTAATTATTTTTTTAAAGTTTCTCATTTAGGTATTCAGAAAATGTTTTTTTCTTAAGTCTCTCATTTAGGTATCCAGAAAATGTTTTTTCTTTAGTCTCTCATTTA